>NC_031498.1:29441389-29453953 GCF_000237925.1 Schistosoma mansoni | reverse complement strand
ATGCTTGTGAATTTAGGCTATATCGAGGCAATACGGACAGTATGCACATATGCCAATAAGAGACTGACCAGTTGCAGTCCTAAACATCAATGGGAAGTTTATTTATTTATTTAATTAATCACATATATATTGGTACAAAGGGCACCGGATACATATGCGCCACACAAAATAATGAGAATGGGAGAAGGAAGAAGATGCGTATATATAAAAGAAGGAAAAAAAAAGGAGTAGTGATGGGGGGAACTGAATGTACAACCAGAAGAGCTCTCTCAGTTAGGATAGTTATAGCCACTCTTTATGAAGAAAGTAGAAGAAGGTTACAGCAGGACCGCCACTGGCTTCTATTCTGAGCCATATCTGATAACGTCCCTAGCCACTGTGTTGCACCATCTCTCGGACCCCAGACAGGGAGTCGTGAAGGACCAACAGAAGCTAGCCCTTTGCAGCTCTCTTTCATGCCACGACACCATGTCATACACTGACCTCCTCTCCGCTTTTTCCAACCAGTCCCAGAGTCGGCAAATAATGCACGACGTGGAAGTCTCTGGGACGACATTCGTAAAACATGTCCAAGCCACCGAATTCGGTGTTTCAAGATGGTGACACCAATTGAATTATCGTCTCTGCGCCCGAACACACGATGCCGAACCTCTGCATTACTAACATGGTGTTGCCACTGGATGTCAGCAATCCTTCGGAGACAACGATGATCGAACACAGAGAGTCGTCTAACATCCTCAACTCGGAGAGGCCAGGTTTCACAAGCATAGAGCAAAACTGCTCTCACCGACGCGTAGTAGATCCGACCTTTTACAGACAGACTAACATCACGAAGGCGCCAAAGATGGCCCAGATTGGCATAAGCCGCTCTGGCTTTCATTATACGTGCATCAATCTCATCACTCACGCCACCACCAGCACTTATATAGCTACCTAGATACACGAACTTCTCAACTACTTCAATCTGCTCACCATCCAGGGTGAGTGCAGGATGAGAATCCTGCCAGTCTTGTAGGAGTACTTTGCTCTTGGAGGGTGCAAAGCACATGCCGTACCTGCGGACACTGATTGCCAACTGATTAAGTGCGGATTGCATACCTTGGGCATTATCGCACAGTAAGACAATACCATCCGCATACTCGAGGTCGAGAAGTCGTTCTCTAGGCAACATATCCACACCGCCATTACTTACATCCATCAGAGCTGTTTTCAGGATGTCGTCGATGGCAAAGTTGAAGAGGAATGGTGAGATTGGGCAACCCTGCCTAACCCCACTGCTCGAATGGAACAAGGGAGAAAGGTGGTTGTATGCCCTCACTCTGCCTGAGGTGTTCGTATACAGGGCCTTTAAGATGTTAATGAACTTCTCAGGCACACCCTTCTTCAATAGACAATCCCAGAGAACAGTCCTGTCCAACGAATCGAAGGCAGCCCTGATATCAAGAAACACTACGATTGTTGGCCTGCGATACGTATGATGGTGTTCTAACATTTGGCGGAGGGTGAAGATGTGATCAATGCATCCTCGACTAGAACGAAAACCAGCCTGCTCCTCGCGAGTCAATCGTTCTCGGGTTTTAAACAACCTACGAAGAATGATAGAAGCCAATAGTTTGGACGCAATCGGAAGTAGACTTATCCCCCGATAGTTGTTACAGGAACAACGTGAACCCTTTTTAAAGATAGGGACGACTATTGACTCATTCCATGATGTTGGAACACTTTCTTGCTCCCAAACCTTTGCAAACAACACCGTCAGTTCCTTAGCCAGAAAGTCGCCACCATCTTTAAAAGGAGCCGGAGGTAAGTCATCTGGGCCCGGTGATTTGTAACGTTTCAAGAGTTGGAGTTCCTTGCGGACTTCCGCCTCGTTTGGTGGATCAGTCGTCACCGGCCATGGGGGGCAGGACAAACTGGTTGATGTTGCCGGAGCAGCAGGCCAGTTGAACTGCCCTTCGAAGAATTCCGCCCATCGTCCAAGACGTCGAGAGATGTTAGTGATTGGCATCCCATCATCGTGAAGATGCAACCAATGCTCATCTATACTTTTCGGTCGGATGGTAGCTAGCCTAGAAGCTAGCTCCGCTCGATACTTACTTGCAACAGATGTTGCAGCCAGTTTACTAACATCGATCCGTTGGTGGTGGTCAATCCTTCGGCCACTGAAAAGTAAGGTGAGATTGGCGCAGACCAGGGAATGATCAGACTCCAGATAAGTACTCCAAAAGGAGCGGCAGTCTTGTACACAACCACGCCAGCGGTAGCTGATCGCGATGTGATCAATCTGAGTCCAGGCTTGGGATGCAGAGGGAGGACGCCAGGTGGCACACCGGCGATGACTGTGCCGGAAGTTAGTGCTGGCCAGAAACAGGTTGTGGTCTGTGCACAGTTGCAGCAAACGGTCCCCGTTGTCTGTCCTGCGACCAACAAGTCCCCATCGGCCACCTAAACGACTCTCTTCTGTGCCTAGACGCCCGACTTGTGCATTCAAGTCACCGGCTAGTACTAAAATATCTGTCGAACGCGCTTTCTGGAGAAGAACTGTTAACTCATAGTAAAACTCATCCTTGATTGCATCCGGGCTGCAATCTGTCGGGGCATAGGCGGAGATAACGAAAAGACACCGTTTCTCACGCCGATTTCTTTTCACTTTGATGGAACTTTCTAATCTAACAGCACATAACCGACTGTTAATGGGGATCCAATCGATTAGTGCTGCCTCAGCCCTAGCGCTTAGTGCGACACCAACGCCAGCAAGACCAGACGAAGATGCCACAGGGTCCCCGGATAAGCTCACGTGAAACAAGCTTTTCGAGGCGACAGATGGAGAGCGGATTTGTAGTACTTCACTAGAGTCTTGAATACGGGTCTCGGATAGACAACAAACGTCAACATTAAGACCTTCCAAAGACATAGCCAGCCCTATCTGTTGTCCGATATGCATTAGTGTGCGAACGTTGAAGGAAGCCAGCTTGAACGGCGTACGTGGTTTCAGAAAGACTGCTTCAGTATTCATAATCGGTGGAAGCATTCACTTTCAACCAGACAGTGACTGGAGATCGTTTAGATAGGACAGATTTTCCACCAAGAGCGAGCTGCTGCATAGGTTGAAAAGTAAGGTTACACAAATTGGGGATAAAAGGGGGTGAAAAAGCGACGTAGTAAATAATAATAATAATAATAATAATAATAATAATGGTAATAATAATAATAGTGTAAATTGTCTTGCTTCTAATATGAGCGAGAATAGTATCGTCAATAGAATTCATCATTTCATTTATTTGTGTGTGGGCTGTGATACTGCCCGGGTGCCCAAACCGAAGCAGGTGGTTTTCTTAGGGGGCCACACCCCGAGCCTTTGACCTAAAGGTCTGATCCACAAGGCAGTGGAGCATCGTGAGGAGATGCAGTCCCATGGTAGCCGTTGACCAGCAGCAGGTTCATTCGCCATTCGTTCCATAAGGATACTGGAGCCCATGTGCACCATTGGTTTGGAATCAGGGTTTTCCAACTCCCCTAGGTGGACCCTCCGTGTCCACCAACCCGGTTGAAGCGCCGGACATTCGCTTTTCGTCCTCTCACTTTCGTAAACAACACCCCCGCCACGAGAAGGCAGTGAGTAGGACTTCCCTGGCAGAGGCTATATATTCGCTGGCCATGTGAGAGCATTTCGAGAGAGAGAGTGGACTCTCCCCACTCTAGGCCGTACCAGGGCATTTGGGGGCAATAGTGGCTAGCAGTGGGATCCAGGACGCGCGTTTTGTCCTATTTGGGACTCGTCAGCTGGATGTACCTGCATCTCAGAGTTGATGTTCACTCTGGGACTCGAACCCAGTACCCTCGCTTCAAACGCCATCGCGTTATCCACTCGGCCACTGAGTCCTTTATAAAGGAGATAACAACAAGAGAAGATTCAAACAAGTAATACTAAGTGCACAAAGAAGTATGACTTAAAATAAGGTACATAAACATGTACTAGGTATATGAGTGCTATTACTGTTACTACCAATATTATTGTTATTATTATTATTACTACCAGAGATTGGAGAGTGATATATTCCTCCGAAAATACAGAATCCCATGAAAATGTCTATTTCTTTCGAAAAAAAACTGTTTTTTTAGAGAAATAATGAATAAGAAAAACAGTTGTGAAGTCAGCACGAGGTAAATGAACCAAGGTATAGATAGCACAACTAAATAATACAAATAAAAATATAATCTAAAGACTACACTACTCACTAATGGATGATAAGAGATTAAGAATAGAATGACACAATGCACAATGTTATAACCAAATAACTCAATGAAACAAATGACAATGATGTACTTTAAATTCTGCAACAACAACAACAAAGCTCTATGAATAACTTAAGTTTGTATAGTTAATACACATAGAATGGTATGCCTCTTAAAGGTACATATGAATATAATTCAATTAAACTGCTTTACCTCATGTATTCCATTTTTAGCAGATAAATTCCCTTTAGTAAGACCATCAATTATAGGTATTAATTTATTATTTGAACTAAAATGAATTTCTGTACGATAATGAACAGTTGTGCCTAAATAAACTGGTAATAAACCATCAGCAATAATTAAACCAGTATCTGATCCAAGTTTTGTTAATTTTTGATCGATCGGTGTTGAACCAGAAGATGATGAGGGAGCAGTAGAGGACATTTGTTCTTCTTTAGGTGACTGTGGTATTGCTAACCCAGAAAATATACGACCGACTTGATAAGATTTCGGAGTCGCACCAAGTCGAGAAAGATCGCTAGGACCACGACGCAGTGTATAACACATCTGATATTCATTTGGATCTTGACGACGAGAAAGTTGATAACCTGAAATGTAAATATATACCAATCTAGGATACGAGAAAAAATTCGCGACAAATTTCTTTTTTTAACAGTACAGAGTTTTGCAGATTGTTGAGTTTAGATTGATATCATTAATGGATCAATGTTAGACCACCATTGAAAACCTGGAACTACTGGACGGAGGGATTAACACCGCTGGATGTTGAATCTGTGGTGTTGAAGTTAAGCGTTCGCGCGCGAGGCCGAAGGTCCTGAGTTTGAGTTTGTTAAAATAAGTCTAATTTGTACCAACTGTGTAGACCTTGGAAGGGATGTATTGTACATTGGTGAACAGTTGCATGCAAAGAGGAAACAACTGCCTCCAGTACTCTTTGGTTCACAATTATATTCTAATCAATGTTAAATCAACAGGAAAAACCCACCTACAAATGATTTATCCATTAAGGATCAAATGTCTTTTTCATAATAATTCCCTTAAGTTCGAATAAGGTCGGTGTTTTCAATGTACGTAAGTACTGATAATACATAGACGCATAACTACATAGACAACGCTAATTGGAAAGATAAGCGACTAGGGGTGATTGAGTGGCCAAAGTAACATTTGATTTTAAACTACTAGGTTACAAGAATAAGTAAGGGTTTGTAATTTCCGATTGTTGATATTGAGGACTGCAATTCATCAGTTTTGGTTGTTATACGTACACATCCTGAGACGATTGTCTCGATATTGTCCTTTAGTTACAAAGGTTTAGTATGTTTTGATCATAGCTTGGAGTGAGATCCAAATTGTACGCTTCATCATATTTGAAACTCGTTAACTGGACGGACCTACATCCCAGTGTTAAAATTCACACAGAGACTCAAACTCAGTACTTTTCTATTCAAACACCAATACGTTATCCAGAGCTACTGGTCTCAGATGGTCATCAGCTCATTTGATGAGTTTGCAGTGATTAGTAAGGTGTATCTGGAAGCAACATTTCAGTGGACAATGTGCCGGTGTTTGAAGTGAAATGTACTGGGTGTAAGTTTTAGTGTAAACATCAACACTGGGACGCCAGTATACCCAGTTAATAAGTCTCAACTAGGCGAAACGAACGCCGTGGATTTCTTTGTAAGCCAGAATCACAATATCTTAAATGCTTGATTGAAAGTCTAATATACCTACTTTGATGTGGGCACTTCAATAATGTCAGTAAAGCTCAGCGGATCAAAAGGTTTAACATGTTTCTAACAGTAGACTCCTTACTTGAAAATGATGACGCATATTCTTCCTTGTGTGTTACACCTTCAATAACTTTATCAGTGTTCCATAAACACATCACTTTATTTTGTTAAAAACAGACAACATGAATGGATTTTAAACAGAAACTCAAACTTCACTATCGTCTCTTATTACTACTGGCAGCATCCTATGGAATATATGTTGTGTTCCGTAATACCGAACTAGATTATTCTCCATAATGACAAATAATTATAAGTCAATGGGCATACAACTCATCGTACAGAAAAATAAAACCGATGTGAAGAACGAAGACAGTCAACAGTGTAAAGTGCGATGGGTCAGTAGTTATAGTTCGACTTTCAGCCACTAAGTAACAGGTTCTAACGTCTACATCCACCGAGTAGTATCACTAGCTCGAAGCCAAATATACGAATTTGTATTTGCTAATGAGTTAATTATAACAAAAAGACCAAGTGCAAATATGTATCCATTTAAGACACGAATATCAAAGAAGATATTCTCTATGTTCAGTTTCTATAGCTAACTTTCAACAGTATTTCGTAAACAGCAAGATATGAAATAAATTACAACTCTAACCAAAACCAAATAAAATCATCACAAAGGTTTCACCAGCTGTTTTGACCTGATAGCTTAAGACATGATGCAAAAGATTTGTAGATCAGGTTAATGATTTGATTTCCGAACTAGAAGATTTAATCCCGTAACTTTCACCATTCTTCTGAACAACATCATGAGTACAAAATTCAAGTAGACGTGAGGTATTTGAATTTCACAACATATGAATCATGATTTGTGTTGTCGATCTTGTTTAGTTACTATTGACTTTTATCTTGTAATTGCCTGGATATTTATTTTGATTGTCCCCCCCCCCCTTCAACCTGATTCTTGATCCCATATTTTTCCATAACTTATCGCATCGGTTGATAAAATGAATCGACTTCGATGTGTTTATTGATTGTCAATTGACTTGAGTCCTAAATTTCAAGACGTCCCTTGGTCTTCTTTGGATTTTCACTAGTCGGAATCTCGATATTATACCAGTCGAACGTGTGTTCACAATTGTCCACGTGTATTGATATGCCTCATTTCTACCTGCGGTTCGCCCTGATGATTTCACTCAGAAGAACAATGAAAACTCCATGATTAAACGATCCAGCTCAGACAACGAAACTCCACCAAAATGGCTTATGACGTTTACTATTAATATTAAGATATTACTACTCCTCTAAAAAAAGTAATTAAAGCACAAAAACGTAACAGAATATTTAAAAACTAACAATTAATTAATTAATTACCAGGTAATAGGCGGGTAACTACCATTATTGATTTCAATAACGTCCCAAGTTTCTCGAATAAACGTAGATGCCTAAAATCATCTACAGCATATTCAGTTGATTGTGAACCATCTGTATAATTTCCGGCTCCTGGTAAATTACTATTATTATTATTGGTAGTAGTAGTAGTATTACCAATGGTTGGATTAGGACTATTTGTAAACTGTAATGTAGTAGTATTAAGCCGTTCCATAATATCCAATCGAAATTGCCATACTTCTACAACCATTAACATTTGTGGTTCTTTAGGCCAATGAGCCAATATTTCTAAACTAAGCAAATCTTGTACATGTACAGGGAAATTTGCATCTAATGTTTGTTTGATAGTTGCACCAATTTCTGGATCTTCTTCAACATACACCATCTAAATGGAATGATACATATGGATTGTGAAAGAACAAAAATTAAACAGCAATAAGGGGGAAGAGAAAACTATTGGCCAGAGAACACGCACAAGGGAGATATTATATCATAAAATAGAGAATGGTTAAGATCGGTGATTAAAGAAAAAACAAACAGAGTTACATGCATATACATTACAAATATATTCTATTTATCTAACATTTGAGCTAAATTAATTGTGAAATATAGGCTTTCAGTAACAATACAGAAAGAATTGTATAGACGTTACAAAGAAAACTGGTGAAATGCTCTTACAGTATCCGGTTTAACCATAAAGTTTCAGGTAGCCGCAAGAAATTAATAAACAAGCATCTACTGAGGTATACAACAGCTTTATTATTGTTCCTATTTCAGGCCCCCGAATGCTCTGGTACGGCCGAGAGTGGGGAGAGTACGCTCTCCCTCTCAAAATGCTCTCACATGGCCACGCGTATATAACCTCTACCGGGGAAGTTCTACTCACTACATTCGCACCACATTCCTGTTGTTTACGAAACTGAGAGGACGAAAGGCGGCGGTCCGGCGCTTTAACCGGGTTGGTGGACACGGTGAGTTTATTTAGGGCAGTTAGAAAACCCTGATTCCAAAACAATGGTGCACATGGGCTCCTAGATCCTGAGTGAGCAAATGGAATATGAATCAATCGTTGGTCACCGGCTACCATGGGAATGTATCTCCTTACGATGCTCCACTGCCTTGTCGACGAGATCTTTAGGTCGAAGGCTCCGGGTGTGGCCCCCTGAGAAAACCACTTGCTTCAACCTGGGTACCCGGGCAGTATCACAGCCCTCACACAAATTTCATTTGATTTGTGTGGCGCATATGTATCTGGTGTCCCTTTGTACCAATATTCATGTGTTTAAATAAATAAATAAATAAATTATCTTGAAGCCCGGATATTGTAAAAAGTGGGAATATTGCTTAATACGGCTATCTTTCATCATAAAGTTTCTAAATTGAGGTTTAATCCTCTTTAGAATACAAGTGGTAAGATACTTAGAGTACAGAACCCTGAGAGTATCTATAATTTAATATGAGTGAGTTTTTCAAATATATTGTTGGGGGAGTCGTGAAATATTTCTCGTCAAAGTCTTTAGAGGCCAGGAACACCAGGATAAGTTTTATCCAATCAACATTGAACAGAAGCCTCATGTGTCACGGATTTTGATTGGATATTTACTTATACTGCAAAGGTATTTAGTATGGTTCTAGAAATCTCCGTGAGCCCAAGGACGCGCGTAACCCTCAATTTCTGTACATAAACTAACTTTGGAGTAAAGCATTCACTCGCAATTAGCGTCTTTTCTCTAGTGTTACAATTGAGGTGTGGAAGTAGTTGGGTCTATCGGAACCGGGTAGGAAAACAGATTAGGCATACCAGTAGCAAGACTTGCCATATATATTTACTGTCATAATATCCCTAAGGCTCTTAAAGGAAATTTGAGTTTTTATCATAAAGATTATGTTTTCAAGTTACCAATACCCATATAAACAGGAAGAAATATACTTATTTTTAACAACGATTGAAATTGAAATAACAGGCTATAAGATATGATTGACAGTAGTATACATTGGTTCCTTTTACTAAAGATTGTTGAAATTTGTTCAGTCTCAATAGAAGTAAAAGAGCTGATATTTATTAACAGTTCAACTTAGGTGTCGAATAAATACATAAAACCAACAAATTATATGATATAATGGCAGGTATATGCACATCAAGAATCCTAGACAGATAGATTTTAGGAACCATAATCTTCAAAATACAATCTATCCTTATTATGAACTCGAATGATCATTAATTAATACTAGCCAAATGGAACTATGTGCATCTTTCAAACTCGAACTAATATTTTAGTAAATCCAACTGATAACTTCGGACCACAATCATTCTGGAAGTGACCGGTTATGATTTGATGCTTTCTTACAATCTCAAGTTAATTAGTTTAGTTTAATAATTCTCAACCAGTTGTAGCTACTGACGAAAGGTTGATGATAGACAAGAAAAATTATGAAACAAGAGACTTAGTTCATAGTGCCCTAAATAGGTATCTACGGCATTGACGTTTTCCATCTAGCAGCCTCGTTTAGGAACAATCCTCCTTAAAGATCCTGTAAAGGAAAGTGGGTTGATACCCAGTTGACACAACCATCTAGAAAACTGGTCACACATACTCCCGAAAGATAACTGTTTGAAACCTGGTAAATATAACCGGGTGAATATTTTTTAGTTTGTCAACTACGAAATATTTGTTTAGAACCTCATATATGCCGTCTTTTGGCAATACTGAATATCAATCAACCTCCTAAACATGCTAGTAAATGAAGCAACTAGTGCTCTAGTCAGTACATGTTGATTGGTTCATTACAATAGGCAAATCTGATCATAAAGAATCTACAATTAGAAAGACCCACAAATTATAGTGAATATGAACATGAAATCAGTACAAATTTTCATTCAGTAGAATACCATCAACCAGAAAGTATCAAGAAATTACCATGTTGTTTCTGGCGCCAACTTCAGATACACAATTGGTGTTACAAACAATCCCATTACGGGCTTGTACGATAGTATGTATTGACTTGATTATGAAAGAACGCAAACATCTATAGAAACGAAACAAAACAAAGCAGAACTAGGACAAAAAGTCTGAATATTCATAAAGAAACATAAGTTTAATGTACATACCTAATGTGCTAACCGAAGCTTTAATATAAAATGACAATTAAAAGTTTACTTTGTGAAACCAAAATACCAAAAACCACATTAATCAAAAGTGAATGAGAGGTTACAGAATGTTAACTCTAGTTTGAAGTCCCCAAAGTCCTCGATTTTCCATCATAACCAACAGGAAAGATAGAAACGACATTAAAGTCCGAAAAGTTATCCAGTCAACGAATGAAACTAACAGTACCAAATGGATGACTGCTTGAGACCAGTTATAAAAGGTCCTTTCATGAAAAGTTCTAGATGCATTAGCTCCATATTTACAAGTCCTTACAAACAACGATGTGAATCACTGGGAGTAAAATAAGCTATTTCCCAGCCCACCTTTCTTAAAGTACTCCTACAAGACTGGTAGGACTCTGATCCTGTACTCACCCTGGGTAATGGGCAGATAGAAGTAGTTGAGAAGTTCGTGTATCTAGGTAGCTATATAAGTGCTGGTGGTGGCGTGAGTGATGAGACCAACTCACATATAGTGAAAGCCAGAGCGGCATATGCCAATCTGCGTCACCTTTGGCACCTTCGTGATGTTAGTCTGTCTGTAAAAGGTCGGATCTACAACGCGTCAATGAGAGCAGTTTTGCCCCATGCTTGTGAAACCTGGTCTCTCCGAGTTGAGGATGTTAGACGACTCTCTGTGTTTGATCATCGTTGTCTCCGAAGGATTCCTGACATTCAGTGGCAACACCATGTTAGTAATGCAGAGGTTCGGCATCGTGTATTCGGGAACAGCGACGATAATTCGATTGATGTCACTATCTTGAAACATCGACTTCGGTGGCTTGGACATGTTCTGCGAATGTCGTTCCAGAGACTTTCACGTCGTGCATTATTTGCCGACGCTGGGAGTGGTTATATTATTATTATTTATTTAAACACATAAATATTGGTACAAGGAAGCACCAGATACATATGCGCCTCACAAATCTCATTCGATCTGTGTGAGGGCTGTGATACTGCCCAGGTGCCCAGACTGAAGCAGGTGGTTTTCTTAGGGAGCCACAACCCGGGACTGGTTGGAAAAAGCGGAGAGATGGTCAGCGTTTGACATGGTGTCGTGGTATGAAAGAAAGCTGCAAAGGGCTGGCTTCTGTTGGTCCTTCACGACTCCCTGGTTGGGGTGAGAAAGATGGTACAACGCAAAGGCTAGAGATGTTATCAGTCAGTCAGTTACAACGTAGAACTTCGTACGTACGTACATCAGTTCGAGTTGCCATACCACATTAGCACAGAGATGAAGTTGTCGATTCAAATCCCATAGTGGTAGAAGTAGTAGGAGTATAAGCAGTAATCGGAAAGATTAGGGTTTGAAGATGTTATTGAAGGAGTATAATACAATGAAATAAATTTGGAAAGAGAAAAAGGATACAGACATGAAGAATTCAGATTAGAATTTGGTAGAACACAAAGAGTGGATACACCTTAGCCATTGCAAACGATTTTGAGCCATGTCATTCAAGGTCTCTAACTATCGATTGTTATCATCTCCCGAGTCCCAACTAGGTAGTCTACACCTACCAACATGGCCCAGTCCACTTGTCAGTGACTTCATAGATTTATGCCATGTTTTGGTCTGGCCACCCCTAGCTTTCTTCCAACCTGCTCCTACACCATAAAGCATTGCACGTCGGGGCAGTCGGTGGTTGGGCATACGTAACACATGTCCCAGCCATCTCAACTGGTGAAGTTTCACTACTTCACCAATCGATTTGCCATCCTTACCTAGTACCCGTTTCCTAACATCTGCATTACTTACCCGGTGGTCCCAGGATATACGAGCAATGCTTCGAAGACACCTATGATCGAACACTAGTAGCCTACGAATATCCTCTACTCTTATCGGCCATGTTTCACTTCCATAAAGTAGGACGGAACGGACTGCTGCACAGTAAACCCGTCCTTTTGTTGCTAGACGGATATCTCGCCTACGCCATAAATGACGCAAGTTCGCAAAAGCTAGACGAGCTTTCTGTATCCGTGCTGAGATTTCGTCACACACCAGACCACAAGGGCTGATGAGACTCCCAAGATAAGTGA
>NC_031498.1:29421187-29441189 GCF_000237925.1 Schistosoma mansoni | reverse complement strand
GGGGGTTGTTGCATTAGTAGATAGAGGGGCAGTCTATGCAAGAGTGAACGTAAATGAACTAGATTTAGTGTGCCTAATCGATACAGGGGCAGCAGTTTCGTTAATAGGTAAAGAGCAATGTAAGAGATTCAAGCCGTGTAAAGTCGCAGTTCACACTATAGGAGGGCATATGTTAGAGGTATTGGGCGTGTCTAACAGTATCGTAAAAGTGGATGGTTCGGAGATAAGTTTTCCGTTCGTGGTAACCGCATACCTGTCGAGACCAATATTAGGAGCAGATTTCCTAAGAGAAGTAAAAGCCATAGTCGACCTAAAAAGCGGTAAGGTGGTCACGAAGTACGGATCATTCCCAATACATGAAAGTAGCGAGGTGGCTGAGGTTAGAGTGGCAACAGCCGTTTCGACGAAGAAACCAAACATCACCGAGTTGTGCACAAAGTATGCGAAACTGTTCACTGGAGAAGGAGAACCGTACGGATTTTGCGACAAAGTAAAGCACGAAATCCCGATAAAGAACAATGGAGGAAGTATATTCACAACACGTCGTGTCCCTGTGCACTTAGAGGCTGAAGTAAATCGACAGGTCCAAGAGATGCTGAAAGAAGGAATAATCGAGGAGGCGGACAGCCCATATAGCTCACCGGTACTCTTGGTAAAGAAACCGAATGGGAAATATAGATTTTGTGTTGATTTTAGAGAACTGAATAATATAACGAAACTAAAGCCGTGTGCAATGCCAACAGTAGTGGAAACATTAGATCGGCTACAGAATGCCACGGTGTTTACAGTGTTGGATTTGCGGTCTGGTTATTGGCAGCTGCCTATAAAAGAGAGCGATCGAAGCAAGACAGCATTTACCATACGTGATAAACAATATCAATTTAGACGAATGCCGTTTGGATTGGCGGGTGCACCATTTACGTTCAGAAGATTAATGTCGCTACTGCTCAGGGATCTGGATAATGTCGAAGTGTATGGCGACGATGTAGTTGTATACACCCAGACAGAAACAGATCATGTCAAGCATGTGGAAGCGGTCTTAAAGCGAATTGAAGAATTCGGACTTCGAATTAATAAGGACAAGTCACAGATGGCGAAAAGTAGCATCACGTTGTTGGGGCATAAAGTGGGAAATGGGGAAATAAAACCACTGCCGGAGAAAATTCTAACTATAAAGAACGTCGCAGTACCGAATTCGAAAAGGAAATTGAGACAGTTCCTGGGAAGGGCGGCGTTCTACAGTCGGTTCATCAGGAATTTCAACGAAATAGCAGCACCCCTTTATAAGTTGTTGAGTAACACTAAATTTTCGTGGACTGAAATCGCCCAACAAACGTTTAATCAAATCAAAAACATGCTGGACGACCGCCAGATGACGCTAAGACTGCCCGAACTGGAGAAACCGTTTACAGTGACAACAGACGCAAGTGACCATGGTATAGGTGCCGTTTTAAGTCAGTCTGATAGAGTGATGGAATACGCAAGTCGCGTTCTCACGCCTGCGGAACAGAAGTATTCAACGATCGAAAAGGAGTGTTTAGCGATTGTGTGGACAGTAGACAAGTGGAGACCATATCTGTTAGGTAGAAGATTTCACATCGAGACTGACCATAAACCTCTGCAGTGGCTACAAACAGCACGAGACCCCCATGGGAAGTTGGCGCGATGGATGATACGTCTGCAGGAGTATGACTTCAGTATCGGGCATATTCCAGGGAAGGAAAATGTAATGGCGGACTACCTGTCAAGACCAGACATGGAAGCCGAGCTTCCATTGACAGCATACGCAGTGGGCAGTATAGAGGGAGACCCACTAGAACTCGTCCGGCAACAGAAATCTGATCCTAAACTTCGAGAGGTAATCAGAGTGATAAGAGAGGAGGCAGATGTTGACAAACGAGCAATGGACAAGGAGGTAATAATGTTGCTTCGTCAAAAGGAAAGACTGAAAGTGAACACATATGGAGCTCTGGTCTGGCAGGATGATGACAAAAATTGGGTGGCTGTGATCCCGAAAGACTGGCGGCGTAAGATGATACACGAATGCCATCAGGTAGCGCACACAGGTATCGCAAGAACGACAGATTTACTACGGCAAAGTGCATACTGGCCAGGCATGAGAGACGATGTGGCCCAATATGTGTTGACGTGCCAGCAGTGCCAATTAATGAAAAGCGATAGATACATGCAACCGCCATTGCAGTCGGTCCCAGTAACCGCAGTCGGTGATCTATGGTCAGTAGATGTGATGGGACCATTTCCACAGACGGATAGCGGCAACCGATACTTACTAGTAATGACGGAACATGCTACACGATGGGTGGACGCTGTACCGATTGCCGACCAGCGGGCGAAAACAGTGACCGAAGTAATAATCCGGCACATTGTAGCGGGTCATGGAGTACCGAAGATGATACTAACCGACCAGGGTCCCTGTTTTGAAAGTGACGAGTTTAAGGCCCGTTTAAAGCAGTTCGGCATCAAGAGGATACGAACTACACCGTATCACCCTCAGACAAACGGGCTTACAGAAAGAAACAACCGGACATTAAAGGAATGGTTAGCATCTAAAGGAGGGAATTGGGAGAAAGAGTTACCACTAATTTTGCTGGCGCATCGTGCCTCCATCCAAGGAACAACCAAGAAATCACCTTTCCTACTGATGTATGGTAGACAGCCACGACTTCCGATGCATAATAAGACGTGGCCACAGCAGCAGAAGTGGACAGCAACAAGATTAAGGAAAGAGAGGACGGAGGCAATAAAGAACGTGAAAAAGAAACAAATATCAGACATCAAGAAGGCAGAACAGCAGAGAAGAGCGTGGAAGCCTTTTAGAGTGGGGGACCTGGTAAAGTGTAGAGAACGGAGAGCTAACACTGAAGGGGGACCAGGGTCAGGAAAGCTGATCCCGAAATGGGAGGGACCGTACATTATCACGGAGAGACGCGGCCCAGTTTACACGATCCGGAGAGAAGACAAGCAGAGGCGTGTAAATGCCAGTCTACTACAGAGATGGTTTCAAGAACGTCATGAGCACGAGTCACGAACAGCACCAAAGGAGACAATGGTACGCCGATCAGAAAGATTGCGAGAACAGCTTATTAAAAGGGGGGACGAGTGTGGTGTGAGCTACTGATATCGACATAAGTAGTATATATGGTGAGTAAGGAATAGAATATCTGACAGCAGAAGATTGAGAAGATCAAGAAGAGAAGAACAGAAATAAAAAGCAATTTGTGTGGAAATCCAGGAACAATGAAGCCTGAAGCAATTGAAGAACATTTTGCAAATAGTGTATCATAGCATGGTTTTTCGTATTTTACCAAGTAACGTTGTAATTTGTGCTAAATACATAGTTGGTTGTCCTCACCTGTGTTCTCATTCACAACAGTAGGAGTATAAGCAGTAATCGGAAAGATTAGGGTTTGAAGATGTTATTGAAGGAGTATAATACAATGAAATAAATTTGGAAAGAGAAAAAGGATACAGACATGAAGAATTCAGATTAGAATTTGGTAGAACACAAAGAGTGGATACACCTTAGCCATTGCAAACGATTTTGAGCCATGTCATTCAAGGTCTCTAACTATCGATTGTTATCATCTCCCGAGTCCCAACTAGGTAGTCTACACCTACCAACATGGCCCAGTCCACTTGTCAGTGACTTCATAGATTTATGCCATGTTTTGGTCTGGCCACCCCTAGCTTTCTTCCAACCTGCTCCTACACCATAAAGCATTGCACGTCGGGGCAGTCGGTGGTTGGGCATACGTAACACATGTCCCAGCCATCTCAACTGGTGAAGTTTCACTACTTCACCAATCGATTTGCCATCCTTACCTAGTACCCGTTTCCTAACATCTGCATTACTTACCCGGTGGTCCCAGGATATACGAGCAATGCTTCGAAGACACCTATGATCGAACACTAGTAGCCTACGAATATCCTCTACTCTTATCGGCCATGTTTCACTTCCATAAAGTAGGACGGAACGGACTGCTGCACAGTAAACCCGTCCTTTTGTTGCTAGACGGATATCTCGCCTACGCCATAAATGACGCAAGTTCGCAAAAGCTAGACGAGCCTTCTGTATCCGTGCTGAGATTTCGTCACACACCAGACCACAAGGGCTGATGAGACTCCCAAGATAAGTGAAGCTGTCAACACGCTCAACTACTTCACTCCCTATCATTAGTTCAGGTGTCGATGCAACCCAATCCTGAAGTAACATTTTGCACTTCGAGGGAGAGAATCGCATCCCGAACATGCCTGCATTGTTGCTTATAGTGGTCAGAAGACTCTGCATTTTGTCAGAGTCTTCACCGAATAAAACTATGTCGTCGGCGTATTCTAAGTCAACAAGTGAGCCTCCTGGTAAAAGTTCAACTCCAGGAGATTGAGATGATGAAAGTGATACCTCTAAAAGCATGTCAACGACAAAGTTAAACAAGAATGGGGAGAGTGGACAGCCCTGACGAACACCACTTGAGGTAACCAATTCTGATGACAGTTCGCCATAGGCTCTAACTCGACCAGTTGTGTTCGAGTAGAGAGCCTTTATGAGGTTAATGTACTTCTTTGGTACTCCTTTCACTGACAAACACTGCCATAGAACCTCACGATCAACAGAGTCAAATGCCGCCTTAAAGTCAAGAAATACTACTATTGTGGGACGTCTGAATGTATGTCTATGTTCTAGGACCTGACGTAGAGTGAATATCTGGTCTATGCAACCACGTCCAGGTCGAAAACCAGCCCGGTTTTCTCTAGTCTGCTCTTCACGAGCTTTGGTTAGGCGTCCAAGTATTATTGAAGCTAATATTTTAGACACTATATTAGTCAAACTGATTCCTCTGTGATTGTCACAGGAGGACTTTTGTCCTTTCTTATAGACTGGCACAATCAGTGATTGGGACCAGTCAGACGGAATTACGTCCAGTTCCCAGATTCTGCCTAAGACCTAAGTCAATCTCGTTGCTAGTACTGGACCACCATCCTTAAAAATCTCAGGAGTAAACCTATCAGGGCCTGCGGCTCTCCCTCGCTTCAGATTTCCTAAAGCTTTTTCAACCTCGTAGAGAGTTGGAGGACTTACCTCAATTTGCCATTCAGGACAAGTGGGGATCGTGGGTAACTGAAGTGTGGCTGAAGGCCAGTTGAACTGATCCCTAAAGTGTTCTGCCCATCGATCCAATCTCCTGGATTGAGAATGAATGATATGCCCGTCTTTGTCTGAGATAGTTTCGCTAATAGTTGGGTTCCTAATGCCGGTTTCTTTAATAAGTCTGAACAGCTGTCTGCTGTTACCTATTGCCGCTGCCTTCTCCATCTCTCTTGCTTTCGCTACCCACAACTGTTCACGATCATTACGTAGGCTTCTTATTAGCCTTCGCTTAAGCTGACTCCGCTCTTCGTTATGTTCAGAGCCAGGAGGGATGAGTTTTCGAGCATCTATCAGTGCGGTAGATGCTGCCGAGATCCATTGTTTCTCCCTGACCTTATGGCTTACCTTACTAGCGGATATCACAGCTGTTTCTACAGCTTTTCGGATGTCATTCCACGCTGCTTCGGGGTGGACACAACTTACATGTCTGTCTAACTGTTTTTCCAGTTGTTCCTGAAATATATTCTTAGCTTGCTTATCATTAAGTAGAACCCTTAGAGGCTTCCCTGCAGTGTCTTTCCTACGTCCAGTAAGTCGCAGACAGATACGTGCTCGCACTAGAGCATGATCTGAATCTAAACATGTGCCCCAGAATGAGCGACAGTCTTCTATCGAACCCCTCCATCGGTGGCTGATAGCGATGTGATATAATTGGGTCCAACGTTGGGACGAATCCGGGGGTCGCCATGTCAAAAGATGTTTTTCCTTATGCTTAAAGTTAGTATTTGCAAGAAATAGGCGGTTATCTGAGCACAGCTGCAACAGACGGTCGCCATTATCTGTTCTTTCCGCCATGACACCATAAGATCCTCCCAGGTGTCTTTCCCTTTCACTTAGTTTACCTACTTGAGCATTAAAGTCACCAGCCACTATTACTACATCAGAACGCCTAGCTTTTCGGAGAAGGTCAGAAAGTTTCCTGTAAAACTCATCTTTTATATCGTCTGAGCTACAGTCAGTGGGAGAGTAGGCAGAGATGACGAAGAGACAACGACGAGTTTCCCTATCTTTTCGAGTCCTTACTGATCCGTTTAGTCGGACAGCGCATAGACGACTGTCTACTGGGATCCAGTCTAAAACAGCTAGTTCTACCCTAGGACTTAATGCTATACCTACTCCAGCGAGGCCACGGGAAGCAGCATCAGGGCTTCCAGATACACGAAGCGTATATCGAGATGGTTCTTTATTTTGATTAGGTGAGGTCAAATGAATGACACTACTCGGATCTTGTATGCGCGTTTCGGAGACGCAGCATACATCGATGGTGTAAGATTCTAAAGTCCTAGCTAAGGAAGCCTGTTGTCCTATTTGGCACAATGTTCGGACATTAAAAGTTCCTACATGTAGTTTAGAGCGAGGTTTCAGGAGACCAGGAATAACGTTCCGTGTACACGAATCGTTTGCCCTAGCGGTGCGAGGTGATAAAAGGACGTGGGAAGGGTTAGTCGTGGAGATAAGAGAGTTGTTAGAAGGTGTAGGAAGAATTTGAAAGTGACCAACTTGGTCTCGTGTGCTGTTACGGGTATGAGGGCATTTATCACTTCCCGGCTGCCCACACCGTGGAAGGGTATTTCTTGAGGGACCTGAAAAAGAAGTTGGATTAGTGTTGGTCTGAACGACCTGGGAGCGTGACCGCAGTGCCCAAGGGACAACTGCTTGAGGCCGGTCACGCACGGCCTTTTTGTGGGGGATTTTTGAAGTGTTAGCTCCGTTCTTCAAAGGACCTTACCGCCGGAGACGGAAATCCGTGGGATAAGGCGAGGTGTGCATTTTTAGGGTCGACCTTTTCTAACCCCACCCCTCCTTGTGGGAAGGCAGCATCGCTGTCATGCTGGTTGTCTGGAGGAAACACCTTACTGCCGTCACACCTCTGTACAGTCGGCAGTACGACTTCGCCTTCGGACCTTGGGATTGCTGCTTTTAGTCTTACCGCTCTTCAACCGACCTGTCTGGCATGGTAGGACCTCGAGGAACGATTGTTCCAGCCAGCATAGCTCGATTACTTCATCACGATAGGCAAGCCCGACCACCACGTCGAGGTAGCAGCAACGGTCGAGAGATGTTATCACATATGGCTCAGAATAGAAGCCAGTGGAGATCCTGCTGTAATCTTCTTTTACTTTCCTCATAAAAAGTAATCGTAATTTCTTTGACTGAAAGAATTCTTTCTGGTTGCACCTTTCTGTTTCTCCCACTACCATGCACCAATTTGTAGTCGTTATTGTTCTTTTTCCTTTTAAGAGAACCTCACACTCTTTATCTCTTTCCATTCTCATTGCTACTGTGTGGCGCTTATGTATCTGGTGCCCCCTTGTACCAATATTTGTGTTCAAATAAAATAAATAATAAATATTATCAGTTGAAAGTCGACTACCTTAACTATTAAGCCGCCACTTTACTGATAATATGTTAGGACAGGTCAAACAATTTTGTGATTAATGTTTTTGGATTTTAGATTATTTCTACCTTTTTATGCTAAAATAACCGATTCAAATCGATTATCCACAGTTTTGAATGTCAAAACGAAATTGCTAAATACTAAGAACTTTCAGAATTGTCGGTTGAATGTGTCATTTCATTTATTTGCGAACTTTCAGGGTTGAAGTTCGTTTCATACAACACAATTTGATAATTAAATGGTAGTAAATAACACTAAAAACGCCAGTGCAGAACTGAAAAACTTTACTATCATAATCCCAGGTTTGCATTATAAAACTGAATATTCGCTTTTTATAAGCTTTTAACAAATAGTTTGCAGTTTCGAACCCGACTACTGTTTCCACCAATCGAGTAGTGTTACCAAGCTACACAAAAGGTTTGTGACTCAAAGGTGAGAATATAAACATGTACTTGATAGATTAACTATATTATCTGCTTAGGGAACGAATGATTTCCACAAATAAATAAATAATGACTACAAAAGACTAAAGTTTGTCTTACTAAAATGGTATCTTTAACTTACTTTTCGATTGCAAGCTTTTCTTCATGTCTCGGGGGTAAATTGACCATCTAGTCTACAAAATACATGCGCGGTTGAAGATAATATCACATGAAAATAAAAACAACGAAACGACTTTAATAAATGTTTATTTATTAAAGGTCCATATTACATAATAGTGCCAGAGTTGTAGAATACATCCAAACGAAATACGATATAAATAAAAATAATAATACTTTGAAAATAATCTGAGATAAGTTTACGTAAAAGTAAGATCACAAGGCGGATTCCGGAAAATCATACCAGCAAAATTTTACATCGGTAAAATACAAAACACTGCATATATTTTGGTGTACGAATCAAAAAGAAATAATAAGTAACTAACTTTTAAACTGAAAGATATGTATCAAACACAATCAACAAATATATAAAAATGATAAAGTGATAAGAAGCATTGCACAGAAGTTGTAATTACAATGCTTAAGAGGTAACAGGTAGAAATACTGGAAGCCAGATGATTCTATAACAAGTGACAAGAGACCAGATCATCAAAAAACGTTATCTATTCAGTAGAAGGTTTAAAAGTTACGGTTGTTAAAGCCACATCCTGAAAGTCATATGCGGCTGTTAGGTGAAATCCCATATTAGCAATCGCAATACCATATTCACTAGCTGAAAACCAACTGAATGCTTAAAATAATAAAACAAATATAATATCATCATTGTTATGGGTAATTTTAAAATAAAATGAAGAATAACTAGCAAAACACGAGTGGACCAAAACAAATGAATACAATTTGGCAAATTTAGCTTATTAATTATTACACATTTATGGACAGTAACTGATATTAACGGTGGTCTATTTGGACGGGCATCTATCGGTTTATTATGACTCTTGTGAACTACCTAAGTCTTATTACTCGAAATCCAACGCTCAATCGATAATTTATTCCATAGTTTCATGATCATTACAGAATCTTATGGCAGAAAAACTACGAATTCATGCTACTTAGGAAGCATGAATTTTAGGACGCTGACCGACAAGTTCCAGGATTCGTTACGAACTTTAAAAATAATAATCTGCTTTGTTTTAGCTCATGAACACTACCATAAGACAAAAATCACAGAAACGTCAGTCAGTCATATGCAACGTATAACCTAATACACAAGTGAAGTGATCCAAGCTACCACACTACATTTTTACGTGATAAAATTATGAAACTTAAGAACAGTAATAATAACAGCATCAGTAATAATCGAAAAGATTAAGTATATATGGTATTATTAACGAATGACGATGATACACCACCTTTGTAGCGAGTAATCGATTGAGACCAGTAAACCATAATAAGTTATACAGACACTCATTTTGCTGGCGGTGTTGTTTACAAAATCGAGAAGATGAAAAGCGAATGTCCGGAGCTTCAACCGGGTTGATGGACACGGAAAGTTTACCTAGGGGAGTTTGGAAAACCCTGATTCCAAACCAATGGTGCATATGAACTCCAGTATCCTGAGGGAACAAATGGCGTATGAATCAATTGTTGGTTACCGGCTACCATGGGATTACATCTCACAATGCTGCCTTGTGGGTTAGACCATTAGGTCAAAGGCTCCGGGTGTGGGCCCCTAAGAAAACCACCTGCTTCAGTTTGGGCACCTGGGCAGTATCACAGCCCTGACACAAATTAAATGAGATTTGTGTTCCCTTGTACCAATATTTATGTGTTTAAATAAATAAATAAAAACACTCATTTTGACTTTTATTTACGATTTAAACCAATTATCGTCTTTTCTACTTAATTCTGAAAAGTTTTCATAAACGTAGTTCAGTATGAAATATAGGTACATACACTTCATTAAAATATGGCAACAAAACATGTACGAGTACCTGACATTTTGTAATTTATATTTAACAGATTAAGCTTCAAAATTACTTTCTAATGGTGACAAGTAAAATAAGAGCTGAACAGCTATACAAGTAAACACGAACTTACCATTTGCCTTACAGGTGAACCTATGGTTGTAGAACTGGTGGACTAACAAGAGGATTAAGCAGACATCTAGTCCAAAAAACAGGAGCTTCAGGTTAAAAGAATATCCGAACTGAAAATATTAGTATAAGAAATACAAACACGTTACTCTCGGAGTGCAAGAAGTGATTCCTATTATCCGATGAACCGCTAGAGTGACTACCATATAGGCAGTTGAAGCGACTAGGAAAACAATGAACAAATGTTCATGGAGAGCTACAAAATCTTTCAGAAGGAACAAGATGAAACATACGATAATTCTCTTGGTTAGATATAAAAGCCACCCCCACAAATGAACCCACATCCAAAAGGTTGAAGCAGAATGCAGCCACAGTCAGCATTTTATAAATCAATGACTGGGTGAACATTTTGTGATAAGACATATGGTATCGAAGATATATAAACGCAAGGAGTAGACGTGGTGCACTATGAAGCCCAACTGTGAAGCGCCATAGGTATATTTGGGGTTTAATCCCAGTAACAGCACTGATAGATGGAACAAAATTGGATACCTATAAAGTAATTCTATTACTGCAACAATTACCCCACACACGGACTCTGTAACCTCATCGAAATTATTGTATGTTGATATCAGGAGGCAAATAATTAAGCCAAACAACGACAACGATACACCAGCTACTACAAATAAGGGGAATGGAAGCCAAAGCAACTGATATAACCCTTTATTTGCACAAGCCATAAAAAATGAAGCCAAGCCCCTTGCCTGAAGCGTACTTTCCGAAACTCGCGGTCTTAAATTTCAGAAACAACCGCATCTTGATTTTTCAAATACCTAATAATACCTTAATGTAGTCTAGTTTATTTCTCTAAAATTTCACTCTGTTATCAAAAACAGATTTAAATCTCTGTTTGTATTTAGAGTAACCAAACAAAGAGCAGCTCGAGAAGCTATGCCACTTTAGTCTGTCCTATCTCAGATTAAAAGGTAATTAGACTTTGATGTTTAAAATGTTAAGAAGTAGTCTTCGGCCTGAATTATCACAGATTTTTCTGCCTACCAGGTCAAGACAACACAGGGTACTCAGTATCCGAGTACAAAAGGACAGTGGTATTGTTTCTCGTTGAGTTAAATTCACTGTTTTGATCTTAAATTACGTATCAAAACTACCGTTTACACTTTAATTGAATTTATTTCAGTTAACGTGACATTGTATTTGTGTGTTTCGATCCTGCTTTTGTGTATTTACTGCATCAAAGCATTCTTGGTCGACTGCGGCTTGTTTATTTGATTAAGGTTGTGATTTGTCTTACATATCTACCTTGCCTATCATTTTGCTTCATTCTAAGATGGTCGGCTCTGTACACAGGTGTGGACAGCCATATTGCTTATCCCCTGTGGAAGAAGGGATGCAATGTGACGAATGTAAGAAGTGATTTCACAAAATGTGCACCCGCTTAAGCCCTGCTGCCTATAAAAGGTGCTCGAAACCAAATTCTCATTGGCTCTGTATGTTTTGTTGCTCAAGCAAGACGTTACTCATTCAGGAAGCCATTAGCCTTCTAGCGTTAGCTAAAAAGGTCGACGTAGGCCGTGCCGGCAACATGGATACTGATAACGAAGATTGTATCAGTGTCGTAAGTGCTGCCATAGCAGGTACCAGACACCCAATTTCGCAACATGAAGCAAAAATTTCTACTCCTATACAACCAATGAAAGCCATGCCATTAAGAACTGAGGGACCAGTTGCTTTAGCAGCGACTGAGGACCCAGCTAGAACCACTATCGTCCAGAGTAGTTCCAATCTGGATGCTGAGACTAGTGGGAAATGGATTACGCGGAAACGTAAAAGAGACGGAAAAATACCCAAAGAAAGCGCGCGTATAGTCGATAAGTCCTCGTTGGACTCACGTCCTGAGCATCAGGCAACTCCGCTCAATTCCAAATGTAAGAAAATATTTAATACTGTTGTGGATGGGAACAGTTTAACTTCACCAAATGTTGTTGTGAGTCACTCGCTCGACCCACATGACACTGTTATAAAGAAAGCCACTTCCGCATAAACTCGATCATTGCGGAGGCGCATGTAAGTGGTACGTGTGAGGTAGTATGTTGTACAATTAGGTCTAGAAACGGGTTAGTGACAATAGGAGGAATATATCGTAGTCCGTGTTGTCTCGCTGACGACTTTATCCTAAAACACGTCTGTTCTTGGAGTAAAGCAGAATGTTGTCTCATCGTTGGAGACTTCAATTCACCCTATATAAACTGGATAGAGCTCACAGCTCCAGGTGGGGGTTTTGATAGCGTCCTTCTGTCATCAATTATTCAATGTGCACTTGTACAATGTATCGTTAAGCCGACGCATATAGACTTGGAACATAATCCGTCATCGATAGACCTTGTCCTCACACACTACTGTGAAGATATCGTCGACATACAACACCTTCCCCCATTGGTGAATAGTGACCATGTTGTACTTTCCTTTAATTTCCGGATACATGGTATAGAATTTGCATCTGCTCCACCCCGTCCTAATATCTGGAGAGCTAATATTCCGGCAATCAGGGACTATGCTATCTCGATTGACTGGTCAGTCGATGCTGATGGATCGATTGATGATGCATGGAATAGGTTTAAGTCTACGTTCGAATCCGTAACTCAACCGTTTATCCCATGGTCAGCACGTAAGCTATCATATTGCCCTCCATGGATTAATAAGGAAACCCGGAAGCTGTTGAAGCGTAGGAAACACTTCTGGGACTTATCCTTGTCAACAGGTCAGGCATCATTTAAGTGCGAATATAAAAAAATCCGGAATATATGTAAAAAGATCATAGCTAAATCCCGCACGGCTTACGAACGACAGTTGGCATACGATAGCCGTACCTGTCCGAAGCGACTGTTTTCGTACGTTAAAAGGCGGACGAAACGTAGTGATGGTATCCCCTCGTTACTGTTAAGCGAAAATTCAGCTTTATGGCTGAATCTGATCTAGCGAAAGCGGAGACATTTGCTAACTATTTCAGTGAAGTCTACTCTACGTGTAGTGTTACAACTACTTGTACCGTTGACAATGAGATACCAGCCATAGGACCTTTACACGTGACAGAGAATATTGTTCTTCCTTTGATAACTAACCTAAAACCTTGTAAGATACCGGGCCCCGATGGGTTACACCCACGTTTGCTGTCATCGCTTGCGGACATTATCTCAAGACCGCTCACGATGCTCTTCAACATGTCCCTTTCACAGGTTCAACTACCTAGAGACTGGAAAGACGCCATAGTTAGTCCTATATTTAAGGATGGTCAGAGACGGATCGTATCTAACTACCGGCCTGTTAACCTGACCAGTATAGTAGTTAAGTTACTCGAAAAATTAATTCGGGCTAAGCTACTGAGTCACATAGATTCGTACAATCTGTTAACTCCCGAGCAACATGGGTTTCGTAACAAGCATTCATGCTTGACTAACTTACTCATTGCGAGAGAGGATTGGACAGCTGCTCTAGACAACGGCCTGTCTGTCAACGTGATATTCATAGATTTTAGCAAAGCGTTTGATAAGGTTTCACACTTAGGTCTTATGCAAAAGCTCTCGAGCTTTGGAATAACAGGTGCTGTACAGGAATGGATAGGAAGCTTCTTATGTGACCGCAGACAGAGAGTAAGGGTCAATGGAACGCTATCCGAATGGAAACCGGTCAAAAGTGGTGTACTCCAAGGCACCATCTTAGGCCCTTTACTTTTCCTTCTGTATATTAATGAACTACCTTTATTACTTAAGTCGTCGACGTTATTGTTTGCGGATGATGTTAAAATTTGGAGAACAATAAGAAATGAGACTGATCGTTGTTATCTGCAGGCAGATTTAGACGAATTAGTTAGGTGGGCTCATGATTGGGGCCTGGAAGTTAATTCCAGGAAGAGCGTGTTCATGCACATCGGGCACTATATTAGTTACCACTATACCATTAATGGTACATCTCTTCCACGCGTTCAAGAGCACAAAGACTTAGGAGTAATTATAAGTCACGACTTGAAAACTACTACGCACTGCAATGCGGTTGCTCCCAAAGGCTATCGCGCGCCATGGTCGCTTCGCAGAGCAATTAAATGCTTGGACGAGGATATGTTTCGAATCTTATATCCCACCTATGTAAGGCCACACTTAGAATACTGTATCCAAGCAGCTAGACCATGTCTGATAAAGGATACTAAATCGCTTGAGCGTGTCCAGCGTGTAGGGACAAAATTAGTAAAGGGTCTTTCTAAACTCCCTTACGATGAGCGTTTAAAACGTCTAAACCTTTTCCCCTTATCTTATCGTAGGACGCGAGGTGACCTTATACTGGCATTTCGTATCTTTAATTATGATCTGGGTGTTAATATGTCTTATCTTTTTGCTCCCTCCAGCACTAATAATCTCCGAGGTCATAGCAAGAAGGTTCATAAACCGCGATCTAATAAACTAAAGGTGGGGTCCCGTTTTTCTCATCGAGTGGTCAATGACTGGAACGTTTTACCAGAACAAGTGGTATCAGCACCATCAGTGAACATTTTCAAGAAGAAGCTGGACCTTCACTGGAAGGAAATCTGTCAGGATTAACACAGGTTCATCAACCTACTATCCTTATTACTGAAGACTGAAAACTAAAAGCCAAAAACGAATAAAATCTACATGACTTGAAGGTTTTCACACCGAGTCATCAATACTTTCAACCTGTTAACAAAGAAGTGGTGTCTGTATACTCATATATTCATAACCTTACAGGAAACAGAATAACACATGCCGTAAGTCTTCTCTGTTCAGCACACAATCGTGAATCCGAAATCCTTCTAGCCAAATTTCTACTGATAACTTGAAACGAAGCCTCGGCCGATATAATGTAAATGGTTCAAAAAGTCATTAAAAATACTCAGCCCGCCATACTAGAATTCCACCCTACACTGTATGTCAAAACAGGATTCAAGGTAGAGACTAAAGGGACCAACTTCAAATTTTCTTGGCTAAATGAGTAAAATTATTGTGCCTTGGGATGTCAGTCACGTCATCTATTTATTTATTCGGTTGCGGAAAGGTAGGACACTTGTCATATTCCTTCTAGGAACTGACGGCAAGACAATTTAGTCGATAACAGAAGTATTTGGGAAATAATACTTAGGGTAACCTCCCCTAGTACCTGCAGAATTGAAGTGATTGTTGAACCTTCCTTTGACAGATTCAGAAGAAGGTGCCACCGCTACAGCTTCCAGTAGGGGGTTCCATAAATTGCTGACTTGAACAGTACCACCACTACATTCGCTGATATTGAGGAATGGGGGGGGGGTTATTGGTGGTCCAGTTGTGAATCCTATATAAGCCTTCTTGAAAAGTCAGGATATCACCTAAGCCAGGTTTTTCCTCTCAAATATTGAGATCGTCTATGTAAAGACGTAAGATATTTCACGTGTTTGTGGTTGAATTTGTGTAAACGTACCCAATCTAACAGTACATCTTGTTCCTCTCTCAATGTAACACTGATTATATTACTCCATATATTCGCGTATATTAAATCCATCTATGTTGGTTTGTTTGCAATTATCATATTATTATACTGTCTACAGATTCCGAAACTGACTGAAGCCCATATATCGTCAGAAATCTGTTATTTGCCTCACTTTTGTTTTGTTTTACTGTTTCCATATAGGATTATCACTCTGGAATTTCTCCTATGTGAGTCAGTTGATTCTGTTCTATCCCAGTGAAACTGAGACGAGTCCTCCGTTTTTAGGAAAGTTTATTGTTGTTAACCATCAGTTAGGTGTATGAATCTTGCATTTCCTAGGTAATGATCATCTTGTAGTCAAATTGTTTACTTTGGGTGCAAACTGAATTACTATATCCTCTGTCTTTGGATTGTACGTACCAGTTCAGATTCTTACCTATTTAGTCGTCAAATTTTCTATGATCCCATCGTAATAGGTGTTGTTGAACATGAAGACTGTGTAGATGGCGTCGATTCTTGATGGACTATGATCACCACCACAATGAGATTACGCGCCCAAAAACGACTTGGTTCCCTCGATAATTCGCAAACCAGAAGACTGTAACCGGTCCAGATAAAGTATATTTATTGGCGATCTCGTGGTATCGAAAGAATACCGAAACGTGCCAAAGATTACAGGCAATAAGGACAGAGCGTAAGAAATTTTGAACTAAACAAGGCGGACGACCGAAAGAAAAGTGACTTTGGTACAGTTAAACAAGTACTGTAAAACAATCGCTGGTACAATTGTTCACAATAATAATAATTGTTTCTATTATTCCAATCGCGTTCTCGTCGAGACAAGCCGGCCACTGCAACTGTACCTATTGAGGAAAGTATCGCTTAAATACATTTTTATATCTTGTTCTCAAACTTACAGCAACAGAATACCTTCTTTCCCACTTTTAATACATTTCAACATTCTATATAAAGACTATTACTAATTATCGTCCTTTGAAATATCGACACAAAAACGAGAGTCACTGAAGAATCCAACAGCACGAGACTACAAGGATTCATTGAGTTCTAGACCTTACAAAAAGAAAAGATGAGAGTCGATAGAGTTTTGTCATTGGTGGACACTAAAATAGAAATCCAATAATCAAGCTCTGTGGGACTCCACTTGTCAATTAAATTCAGTACTAATAATCATTACAAGTTTTGCCGACCTGTATTCCTAGAGTCGCATCATCAGACACCAATTTGAAGTCTCAGAATTCAGTTTTTGACACAGAACATGATAATCAGCATCGTAGAACGAACTAGGGACTTTTGAGAGGTCAATATGAAAGAGATGGTTGTTTCTGTGAGGCTCCTAGCTAGCCAGGAGAGTAAAGCTTGTAGGACCATCTTTTCATATTTCTCAATTTTTTTAACAAACCCTTATTGTTCGTCTCTACTGGGGACGCCCCCTTTTTATTTCAACCTGCTGTTATATGACGCCATACCAAAACCAGTAAGGTCTTGTTTGACTAAGCTTAAGGCTGCGGTGCGGAGCGATTGTTTGTTTTCACTCTCCGACTGCCTACTGGAGGTATTTGTCGTTTAACTTGATCCTTACAAACAGAATTTCAATCCCGTCCTGTTGAAAATAGTCCTGTTGATTTCCAATACGTCATTTTGGACAAGAGAATCTTTCTACTGCATAGTGGCTGAGGAGTACTGTTGAGGTATTTTGTATTCTTCGATACATTTCGCTTCCATATTACTACCGTAAAAATTTCCGTTTCAATATAACCGTTGTCTGAGAGTGACTAAAAGAGGCTTCGTACACTACGAAAAAGAACGTGGTTTGACATAATCGAATAGACTTTGGCTTTTCGATCGCTTTCCGAGTTCATACTAAATGTTTTAATTTGGTAGTTACCCTTGACAAAGGAACGCTTAAAGCGAGTATACAGAGTGAAGCAAAGCAGGTCCACGTGTTTTTTCAGGACTCTGAGTTGGGTAATATTTCAGTTGGCAGGATTGTGTGTGTTCATGCATCTCAAAATTTTGAGGGGTTGAAATGTACGGTCTCTTTATATGCATTTGTGTGTGTATGAGGGTGTGAGAAAGTCCTTCGCATATGCATTGTGTGTGACATCACCATTTTATTTCTTCTTGAATACCAAGTTTCCATTATTAACCATCTACTTTTGGTACATTGTGTTTAATCTTCGATACAGAACTAGTATTTTGTTAACGTTCACTTATAACTGTGCTTCCTCCATTGTATTACTTCTATGTTGGCATTCCTTTTACTGATAGAGCTCTTGTTTCACTTGACTTTTAATTATGGAGGTGCTCACATTAGTCATCCACTCTTTGCACTTTCTCGTATTGGTTAATTTGAACGATGAGTTCTTTCTTATTTATTCCTCATGAGTTTTCAACTTTTAGCATGCGTGTTACCGTCTAACCATTTACTTTCAAGTCCCTACTCATTAGCTTGTAGTTATTAGATTCTATAACTCCCCTACATACTAGCTTGTTCGTGCTTTCTCATTTTGTTTGGAAATCCATGTTTTATCTCATGCCCTTATGCAATACTGTTCCGATGCTCTACCAACGGTTTGTCAGCTTTAACTGTCCGACATGCTTGTTCAGGGTACTCAGGGAATAAGTGTTTGCTAACGGATTGTGAAACATAGAGCTTGAAGGTAAGACATTACTGCAATTCAACCAACACCTCAAAAGAACCTAACATCAAAGTAAAAGGGAAGGTGGAGTTACTGACAAGCAAACATTGATTGTGAGGGCAATGATTTTAGTACATTCATGTATGTGCGGCAGAACATTTTGGTTGCCTCCGGCTCTTCACGACTGATGATGAAGCAACTATTCAATGATATTGACGTTGTTGTCCCATGTCTGCTACTTATTAGACTCATGTTTTCTACATTATTTTGCCTTTGCTACCTTACCAAATAGTCTTATCACAGTTGACCGTTCATTTTGTAACCTGCAACTAAATATCTTTAAATTCGAAAATTATAAGTTCTGAGTAGCTAAAGTTTATGAGTGTGCTGAGAGTTAACAATACTCTAGTTATAATCAATAATTATGACAACAATTTTCATTACGAACATTTGATGTTTGAGTTTCAAGAAAGAAATTACTTAACGAAAAACCATGCAACATACAAATCGAAAAGGTCAGTGTCAAAATGGAATGCAACCTGAGTTCTGAGCAAGAGTAAAACACACCCGAAATTCAGTAAAATGGATGACACCCGCAACATTATTATATGGTAAACGAAATACCTTGAGACCATCTCATTAAGCTCACTATGCCTGCAGAGTCTTCGGTTGGCAGGAATGGTCGGAGGACAACCTCACTATTTAGGAGCCATACATTGTTTCTTAGTATATCTTCGTGTAGGTGTTCCTATACAAAATCTTTACTAGAGACTAAGTCAAAAAGTGGAGATAATCGTTCTGTAAAGCTAAGGATAAACCTGGAGTCAAACTGAAAAGTATTGATTCGTGATCTGAACACTGGAATATTCCTAAGTGACTGTGCTCTATTCTGCAAGGATGGCTCGTTGGCAAACTCAAGGAAGCCTCAAGAAGCCCAAAAAGAGCCAAAGACATTTCATCCGATCATCGCTAGAGGAACATTCTAAAATGTCGACTTGTAGCTTCCCTATTGGACGGATAAGAAGGACCCCCTATGTGCCTATTGGCTGTCCGAAATGATGATTTACTTTCGGCCGAAAACTATAAATATATGAGCTTTTTGTACTATATTTTGACACTGTTTGGGGAATAAAATTCCTACTTACTAGTCTTCTGTCTCCCCACTTTGCGACTTGGGAGGGTTCTAGCGTTTGAGTGCTCAAGTATTAAGCGACATACTAAGAATCTAAGTGTGACAGTCGGAAGTATTTGAATTGTAATATAAACTATTAATCCCAGGAATAACGCAATTTAATCAAGAAATATTAGATGAGCACAAACGAATGTATTGTATTTGGAATTCAAAATCACAACAGTCATCAATACAAAGAAATCATTGGCTCATTCAAACATCACATCTTCCACAGCTCAAATTGGAGTGTAAGTGTCTATAATCGACTGTACGTCTTCTTCTGAAGTTCATATTGCATCTGTCCGACAGTTTATTGAATGTAGACTCTGTTTTATCTAGAATGCACTCGTAAGTACTAGAATTAACGACCGAAATTGGAACAGACTCACCTGATTCCTGGAATTGTATACAATCATCATATCGGTTGTGTAGTGAAACCACTGACATATAGAATTTGCATCATAGACTTTTCAACACCATCCTCCCCCACGAAATAATGTTGTGTCTTTACATCGCAATGTTATAACCAATATGACGTTTCCAATTTTCATTATCTTCTCAAATCTCACGCATCGATTACTGT
>NC_031498.1:29418830-29420987 GCF_000237925.1 Schistosoma mansoni | reverse complement strand
TCTTGTTATGGGTTCTTCATCATTCTCCACTCACTACTCCGTTGATCGGACCCAAAATTTTCAGGTCTCATATCCAATAGTACAATTTAGACTGTTAACGTTATTCGACAGTGATTTTTACCACAAGTTAATATTGATCTTTAGACCAGAAAATGTGATATTATCCATTACTTATATTTATTTATCTTGAGACTTTTACATGGTTTACCTTTATAAGACATAATCTCAGAGATAACTACATTGACTTTCACACTTTTCGGAATGACACACAACACTTCCAGTTGTAATTGAGTTATTTATAGTATAGTATTTTATCTAAGAAAGTGCCTAAAAGTCAATAAAGTAAGCTGTCTAACAGAGAAATCTTTTTTATGTAGTTGAGATCATGAGTCAATTGAAGCTAGACCACCATGGAAAACCTGAACTGCCGTTTCATTCTATGGTCAGCTTCAACTGACTCATGATCTCAAGTACATAAAAAAAATAACTAAAATCTCCATTTAAACCCCCTTCAGAGAAATCTTTTCTTAATATACAGTTCACGATAGTTTCTAAGCAGTTGCATGAATATTCTCAAAAATACCATTTAATTATTTAACTATACAATTCTATATAAGGGATTCAGTCCATTGACAATCATCAGTTATTTTATAGAAGAAATTTAGTATAAATCCTGAAAAGCCATTGTATAAGTGATGACGAAAACAAAAATAAATCCAGGAGTATGTTATATCTTATGAACTGCAATTGTTATTATCTTGCACCCTGCCTATCAGAGAGCAGCGATTTATTGATCGGCCCAGTAACATATAAAACCTGTACGAGCAGTCTAGAGCACTTGCTGGTCCTGCTATCTGCCTAGCCTAGACAGCTAAATTCAGAACACTAATAATAGCCTTTACAATATGAATCATTATTTTCAAACATACTGGGTTTATATACCAAACAAACTGACCACGTCGTACCGTAAAATAGAAAATGACATTTGTACAAGATTTAGACAAATGCGGCTGTGATTAGGGAGAACGGTAATTAATAGACTAGGGATAACTCAATAATGGTAAATCGTATAATAATAGTCTATGGGTCAAAATGAAGCTTATAATAAGAGGGACACGAATATGAATAGTTTAGTTACTTCAAATCTCGCGAGGTGGGATCCTGGATGCGCACTGGTGAGGAGTCCTACAATTGGACGAAACGGCCTTCCGGTGCTTCCAGGTTTTCCATGGTGGTCTAGCTTCAATCGACTCATGATCTCAACTATATAAAATTAATAAAATCTCCACAAAACCTCCTTCTGATAATTATACAATAGGAAAAACGCATATCATATATTGGTCCATAAATAGTAGACAACTATTTAAAAAAAGATAGAACAAATATTGATGCAGAATAATATGAATTCATTATATTTCGTGGTTCCTCATCAGCTGCTTACAACCAAATATGCATTAGAGTTTTATCATTGGGGTAATAAATAATGTGGAACAATTGATATAATTGAATGTAAAGGATTGGAATAACAAAAGTCATCGATGATAACTATATATATGGGCAAGGAAAGGTCAGAGGTTACTAGGTATTGAAATAAAGGGAGGCGTAATAGTTGAGTGGAGTTCAGAGACAGATAAAATCAAAAATGTGATTATTTTAGAGGTAGTTGAGAACAATTAGGGTGGGTTACGTAATAATTGAATAAGATTTGGATAGTTCATATAATTAGGAGAGACAAATGAGCGGAAATGTGTGAGAGAAAGGGTGGTTTAAGATTTGGGTATAAAAAAAACAACTGATTATTAACCAAAATTGAACTAATAACAACAACAAAACTGAAACAAACAAAAAAAACAAAAAAAAACAAAACAAAAATGGGTTACCAAGGTAGTAATAAGTTTATCACTGTCTCTTTTTGAATACATAGGTCCGGTTTGAGTCTTTTTATCGCGATCGCCTCGGCAAACCGGAGAGCAGTTGTACTTCTTTGTTTACTAATGATTTTAAAGGCATGAGAAATGTCGATGCTGTGCCCGGTGTCGAGTAAATGCCGAGCTATCGCACTGTTGAGAGCCCTGGACCCTTGCAACCTCAGTCTCTTGGGAACATGCTCAGAAATGCGGACAGACACTCTTCTCTCAGGTGTGGAATTCGAATTAC
>NC_031498.1:29411974-29418630 GCF_000237925.1 Schistosoma mansoni | reverse complement strand
TCGTCCTATTATGGGTTTTCCATGGTAGTCTAGCTTCAATTGATTCATGATTTCAACTATCAATCCATTTTTACATTTCATAGATAGTTCCATTTGACCACCTTTTTTATGAATATGTTTATGATACTAAAAATCTGAATAGATTATTCAATAGTGATTAGACGTAAAGGTATTATAGCTTATGAATAACACTTAACTAAAACACAATACAAAATGAGGTGGTCATCCTAGGTAATTCATCTTTAAGCCTCAGTGTCACCATTGGGCGCGTAGAAAACACTAAACGTAGTTCACCGGCGTTGAAAGATTTTTTCGATTGATCTGAGTAATCTCTGAGTTAGTATTTCGCTAGCTGCATCCTCTCTGAATTGTCAGCGCATGAACAGGGACTTCTTCTTAACCGTTTGAATTTCGCCTATTTCCACTTTCGTGATCACATATTTAATGATAAACTTTCTAATGCAAGGTGTTTAGCTCATCTTCAACTATATCCACAGAACATATCGTAAGTATTCAGTAACACAATAGTCTTTAACTATTAATGTGATAGCCTTTAGCGGTCATTATATTAGACTTGTCATAATGTATTGTCTTCAGCTGATCAGTTTAAATCATCTTTGTAAGAAGACTTGGTGAGTTTTCATATTTCAATAGTTAAAATCATGAGTCAATTGAAGCTAGACCACCATGGAAAACCTGGAAGCACTGGACAGCTGTTTCGTCCGATTACGGGACTCCTCAGCAGTGCGCATCCACGATCCCGCACTGCTGACTCATGATTTCAACTATGAAAACTACTGAAATCTCCACAAAAGCCCTTCTGAATTTTCATTTCCTTATTATCCTTGTTTAATTTCTGGACAATGATAATGTTTTAACTAATTACTACATCAAGAAGGATACTAAATTTACAAATAAAAGTTTTATAAATTTGGCTACGGTTGGTTCATGATATTAATAATTTCTACATATCTCTTAACCGGTAATTATCATGGACTTACTAGTGACTAGTTTCGACAGATGATTCTGGAGTTCTAGAGAAAATTTGTGACCAGTGGAGTTCAATCATATCGGTTATGAAGCATGTGTCCACGGTAGACAATTGTAGAGGGTTACACAATATGATTGAATAACTGAAGTTAGACATCCAAACCACTGAATTCTGGTTTAGTAGTGTAGAGGTTAAGCACTGGTGGACGAGATTGAAGAGCATGGGTTGGTCCTAGCATAGGATTCTTTAGTAATAAACATTCACGACCCTGCAACCAGGGACCGAACTTAAGACCTTCAGTCTTGTGTGTAGATGCTTAAACTCTGGACCACTAGGCCGGCATTCAGTAGTATACATATCTAAATTCAATCAGCCCGTGATATTGCACAACCATCTCTCATTGTCTTCAGTGCTTACCTTCATTCCAGACACGAATTAGGCCCACTGGTTTTGGCCTCTCACCAGAACTGCGGAAATTTCATCTCGAAGCTAATCACCAGTAAGCATTTTAGAGTATAGAACCCGAAAAAACAACCGGCTGGTGTTCCTAAGTTTTCAATGATTGCCCAAATTAGATCGGTTCATGATATTAACGAAAGATAAGTAGTGTTCGGACATATTATTTGTTTAGCTGCGTTTAGCTGAGTTTAAAACCATGGCGGTAAATATCACTATTAGTTAGGGTTTTAATAATGCTATTATTTATGTTCAAAACTGAATTTTAACTAATCTTTTTTGCCACATGTACGTCTTGTTTAAATGTCATATATACGTAATCGCCACATGATGAGAAAAAGGGACTGTTCAACTCATAGTTCTGAATATTACCAATAGGATCATTCAAACTTTGATGAATCATGACATAAACATCATAATAGTTGAAATAGTTAGTGGCTATCTCGATTTAGTAGCTCAGTGGAGAATGTGTTTGGCATTTGAAGCGAATGAATGTACTGGGTTCGTGGCCCTATATGAACATCAGCACTGGAATTCAGGTTCAGCAAGGTAATAAGTACGGAACAAGTAGAATCACGCCAGAATTTCGTTACTGATCACAATCCATCTATTTTGTAAAGAGAAGATAAAGTAAGGACAATGAAAAACTGAACATATAATCTACTGGTTAACATAAAGCAGAAATTGTCATGGAATAATAATGTGATCAGAGTTTACAAGAAACTACATGACAAATACAACTATCTGAAAGAAACCAAACGTAAAGTGTACAGCATTGGAAATGACTTAGTATAATAGTTGACGATTTCATGGGAATATCACATATTTTGATTTAATCTAAACTAAATTCATTTTATGTTAATCAGCACTGAGTATCAAGTTACCTTGAAGTTGATTATTTATATTAAGTCAATATTGGCTTGCAGTGAAATCCAGTTTGATGCACGTTTCGTCCAATTTGGGACTCATCAGCTGGATGTACCTACATCTCAGAGTTGATATTCACTCTGGGACTCGAATCCAGTACCTTTCGATTCAAACGCCATCGCGTTATCCACTTAGCTACTGCGTCCCGATAGCCACTTGCTTGTGCAAATCCCATAGTGAACAGCAACTCTAAGATGTAGGTAGATCCAGCTGACGAGTTCCAAATAGGACGAAACGCGCGTTAAACTGGATTCCACTGCTAGCCACTATCCACAATTGCTTATAATGCTTGTGAAATAAAGCTATATCGAGGCATTACGCACAGGATGCACATATGCCAATAAGAGACTGACCAGTTGCAGTCCTAAACATCAATGAAAAGATTCAAACAAACAACACTAAGTGAATTTAAGTCAATATTGGGTTCACAGAACCTCTTTCCCTATTCTAAAATATTTTCATCAGTTATTCAAATTATACAGTACTTGAAAATAGATAATCTCTAATAGACATACATATAACTGTGCTAATAAAATCACACACCACTGACGTTCTGTATGTAAAAAAATGTGTTAAACAAATATTTGCTAAGTTATGGTGATTTTTTTGTCATTATTTACAAAAGAAATGAAGATACTACATACGCATATGTGTATGAGGTAATATGTATGGCGAATGTTAACGGTTAATAACTTGCTTTTAATTACTTACTTACGCCTGTTGCCCGTCGTCGAGGAGCATAGGCCGCTCGCCAGCATTCTCCATCCAACTCTGTCCTGCGTAATCCTTTCCAGTTAATATTCATCCTTTTCATATCTGCTTCTATGTCCCAAAGTAATGTGTTCTTTGGCCTTCGTCTCTTCCGCTTCCCTTCCGGATTCCAAGTTAGGGATTGTCTCGTGATGCTCATTGGTGATTTCCTTAATATATGTCCGATCCACTTCAAACTTCTTTTCCTAATTTCCTCTTGAGCTGGAAGCTGGTTTGTCCTCTCCCATAAAACTCTATTGCTGATAGTATCCGGCCAGTGAATGTTGAGTATTTTACGTAAACAACTGTTTATAAATACTTGTGCCTTCTTGACGATGGATGCAGTAGTTCTCAATGACTTACTTTTACCAACCATATTTCAATGATGGTTGTCTCAATTTAGCGTTCAATTTTTCTCAACATTCTGAAATGCTGTCTGGTACATATGTAGTGAGTAACTCATATCACTTAATAAATCCCTTCGTTCGAATCTCGCGAGGCGGGATCGTGGATGTGCACTGATGAAGAGTCCCACAATAGGTCGAAACAGCCGTCCAGTGTTTCCAGGTTTTCCATGATAGTCTAGCTTTAATTGACTCATGATTTCAACTATATAAAATTACTAAAATCCCCACAAAACCCCCTTCTAATAATCCCTTCGTTGTTATTTTTCCGTGGAGTTATATGTTCCAAAAACACCAACTGTCTACATCTTGATTAATGAAAAACGAAGCCAATGGATTTCAACCTCAATAAGTGAATAATAATGCTCTTTCTACAATCCATGAAGAGAAATGTAAACTTCTTGGTTAGAGTTCAAAGAATAGACATTTCAGAAGGGGATTTGTGGAGATTTCAGTATTTTTCAAAGTTGAAATCATGAGTCAATTGAAGCTAGACCACCATGGAAAACCTGGAAGCACTGGACAGCCGTTTCGTCCTATTATGGGACTCCTCAGCAGTGCGCATCCACGATCCCGCACTCGCGAGATTCTTTCTCGTATTGATGTAAAATGTATCAACAGTGATCCGTACAAATTCTTAACAGAGTCCCACGTTAACTATTACTCACTCGTTGACTGTCTAGCAATCTCTAAGTTAACCAAAATTTCTATTAGATATTAGATGAGACTGTTGATGGTAAAGCCCTTAAAAATGTACATTTTTCGTCTCAGTTTAAAAGTTTCATATATACATGAATAGGTTGAAAATGTGATATTAGTTAAACAACAACTAAAAACTTGCAAACATTGACCTAGAGTTTCGTCCTAGCATGGTATTCTTCAGTAGTGCACGACCAAGACCTGCCACACGGAACCAAACCCATGACTTTCAGTTTCGCTCGCAAATGCTTAATCTTTAGATCACTAAGCCGTTATCAAACAGTGTTAATTTGAAACTTAAGTCAATTTACGATATTGAACAATCCTCTCCTATTTTCTGTTAGGAACAACCGTCTTACACCGGACATAGTTGAAGTCCACCGGTCACAGCTTTTCACTCAAGTTTTAAAGGTTACAAACTAGTCACAAATGAGCACATGATAACTACCAGAATAAGGTTTTATGGACATCACAGAATTTCTACATATTGTAAATCGCAAACATCTATTGGCTAGATCATCATTACAAACCTAGAAGTATAGGATGGCTATTTCGTCCTAGTATGATACATGCCAGAAGTACACATCCATGATCTTACATACACTACCCAGCCCTTCTAGGTTTTCTCTTGTGGTCTAACTAAGATTAGCTTGTGATTTAATGTCTTTGAAAACTTTGTAATCTCCATAACACCCTATATGGAATATACATATAAAAACCTTTATCTGACTTAGTAATGAGAAGACTATTGTAAGGTAATGAGTGTTATGCCTACTAGTTACCACTATTAAACAATCACATATACAAGTATCAGTTCTATGTATTTCATCATTATGAAAAAAATATTGGAACTTTGATCGTAAGTTGTTTTCTTTCTTCAGTAATTTAAATCTACTTATCAACCTTATACACTTGAATACATTAGTTTACTTTAAGGTTCAAAATTCAATAGCTATCAGTCATTAAAATCGTGTCTAATAGGATGTGTTTCATAAGATTCAAAGATCAATAGAAGTTTGTTCAATGGTTGTTTAATTAAGTTTAATCTAAACCATGAAAATTCAATAATAATGGAGCATTGGCCACCGACCAGCATTCTCTGACCCACTCTATCCTAAGCTTTCCTTTCTAGTTCTATCTAATTTTTGTTCATTCTTCTCATGTCTATCTATATTGTTCGGCGTAATATGTTCTTTGGTCTTCCTCTTCTCCTTTGGCCTTCAGGATTCCAGCAGTTATTATGAAAAGTCATAACTAATGCAATTTAACTTTGTCAAATGTGAAACAGTTACCTACTAATAACATTGAGAGATAATTATACAAACTCACGAATCAATCGGAGCGAATACTGTCAGCTGTTGTAAACTGATTCAGTGTTCTAAAACTTAAGTCTTCGCCACGAGATCTGACTATCCATGATCCGATTTTTGCTTGGGTCATGTATCGGTACTAGTGAGGAGGCGTCTTATACTAGCATAAAAAAAATTGTCTTGTATTTCCTTGTTTATTTAGGTCAGTTCATTCCATAAATTGTGGAAATTATTAATTCATTAATTTTCACCTCCAAATTATTTGATCAATTCGGCTCATTGAATGTAATCAATCTTTTGCAAATCGCTGAAAAATCAACATTAGACCCTTAATAAATGAAAACTGATAATAGATAGTGAAAATAGTTATCTTCCTCTGTGATGTACGTTACAATGATTTTTATTCGCTTGAAATCTCGATTCTGTCTTGATGATCTTACTTTGTTAGAATAAAGATTTGAACAGAATAATTAGGGATCGGTTAAGTGCTCGCGCGCGAGACCGATAGGTCCTGGGTTCCAATCTCGTGAGGCAGAACCGTGGATGCGCACTTCTGAGTCCCACAATAGGATGAGTTGGCCGTCCAGTGCTTCCATGTTTTCCATGGTGGTCTAGCTTCAATTGACTCATGATCTCAACTATATAAAATTACTAAAATTTCTACAAAACCCCCTTCTGATAATTTATAATATCTTTAGAATTACCATAGAATTTAACATACTTATGCAAATGAAACTGATTAGAATGACGTTGAAATCGTGAACCCATCAATGTTAGACCATCACTGAATACCTGGATGCACTGGATAGCTGTTTCATTCCAGTATGCGACTCCTTAGAAATGCACATTCACGACTCAGCATGCGGGACGCTTAATCTCTAAAACCATGTGTCCGCCTCCAACGGTGTTAGGATTTAGGTATTTAGAATTGAAAAATAAAGACTATCTCCAATGAATACAATGTGGGAAGGAAAATACCAGAACCTTTTAAATAATTAACCTAAAGGTCATATGGGCTAAGAAAATTTTGGTTGGATTACCCCCGGGGAAGTGGACTAAACACCCAGTTTAATGGCTAAAACTTGGAATTTAAAATTTAGAAATTTTTGGGGAACTTTG
>NC_031498.1:29407578-29411774 GCF_000237925.1 Schistosoma mansoni | reverse complement strand
CTGTATTCCCGTTCACTACAGTCATAGTAATGAGAGAAAATATGACTAGAGGAGAAAGAATAAATTCGTGGAATATAGGCGATAATATAATTTCAAAGCTCAAGATTTAATAAAAGAGAAAGTGACTGCATCTTTACCATTGCGACGGATTCTGTGTCATTTCAACTATTAAAAATGATTGAAATGACACAGAATCCGTCGCAATGGTAAAGATGCAGTCACTTTCTCTTTTATTAAATCTTGAGCTTTGAAATTATATTATCGCCTATATTCCACGAATTTATTCTTTCTCCTCTAGTCATATTTTCTCTCATTACTATGACTGTAGTGAACGGGAATACAGGCAGGTACAACCAAATGTATTTGAACACAAAATTACAAAATCTCTCAGTATAGTTTGAGAATCATACAGTAAATACGTCATTTGCAAAATGTCAATGTGATATATTGAAATTTACTTAGTATTGTTTGTTTGGATCTTCCCATTGATGTTTAAGACTGCAACTGGTCAGTCTCTAATTCGCATATGTGCATACTGTGCGTATTGCCTCAATATAGCCTAAATCCACAAGCATGGTAAGCAAAGATGGATAGTGGATAACAGTGGAATCCAGTTTGACCCGCGTTTCGTCCTATTTGCGACTCGTCAGCTGGATGTACCTGCATCTCAGAGTTGATGTTCACTCTGGGACTCGAACCCAGTACCTATCGCTGATATATTAGCTCAAAACATTTCGAATAATCTGATCACACATATACATGTTAAGCACATTTATATATATAAATAAAAGGTCAACTAGACTGGAAATGGGGGGTAATAGGAGACAATAATAATAGTAATAATAATAATAATAATATGGAAACAAATTGAAACCTAATCACTCTGGATAGTAAGTTAATATTACCAGGGTAGGTTTAAAGTGAGAACAAACTGTTTTTTGAATACACAAAAGGGGTTTGATTTTTCGTATGGTTAAAGCTTTAATAAACCTTAATATATGCCCTTTTGCACTTTTATACAAGAGCACAGTAGCCGAGTTAATATCAATCTTATGGCCTGTATCTAATATGTGTTTGGCAATAGAGAATGATGAATGTTTGTTCTCTACTCTTATTGAGTCATTCGATTTCTGCAACCATTTTGATACATGTTCACACACCCTAATTTCGAGATCACTATTGATCCTCCCTATGTATGTGTGACCACACACACATTTAAATTGGTAAATACAGTGGGATGTGATACAACCGTTTTCATATCTTTTAGGTTTTGGATGAAGTATGAACCTTGTTCTTTCTTTGATAATGACCTTTACTGCATCATCTATTTTGTTGATGACTGATTTAGGCCTTTGTTTCAATAAAAGGCTATATGAATCATCTCTAAATGGTAAGGTGATGTAGACAGGTTTTTCTCCACCAAGGCCACAGTGGGTCTCATTGTACCATGAACTTTTCATCTATTTATGAGTTTAAGTAGATAACCATTCCCATTAATATAAATGTGTAAAGTAGTCACCGTTGATTGATTACTGGGTGGTGATCAATGTCATGTGTGTCAAGTCCTTCTTAGCACATAACGAATGCTATAGATGAAGTCGCAATGTGGCTACGAGTCTAGGTGGCTTGAGACTGCGTGCACTATGTTGAGATAAGATGATGGTTGGAGGTAGTCAACAGGAAACCCTGGACATGGGTTTCGTGATACTTGGCACTCGTTAGCAAGGTGTACCTGTAATCTTGAGGGAACTGGTGCTCCCTGACGGATTCGATCCCGTGTCACACAGCTTCACAGTCAGAGACGTTACCACTGACCTATTCGGACCACGACTGACCTCCTGTAGGACTGAGATGTATTCACAATTAATTGATCACTGAGTGGTGATCAATGTCATATATGTCAAGTCCTTCTTAGTGCATATCGAATGCGTCATTGTCTACTTCCTTGACTTCAATTGTATCAAAATCAATGAGAGATATAATCAAAATAAAGAATCAGGCAATGACAGGTTAAAGGTGAATATTAACCAATCAAGATTGAGGTTGATAGGACAAACTGTGAATCACATGTCGAATAATTCGAACATTTCACTTCTAATGATATTGTTCAGAAGAAAAATGAAAGCTACATGATCAAACCATCCAGTCTAGAGAACAAAGATAACTTGTTGAAATATTTAGATGGCAGAAACAGGTAGCCCAGGTATTCAAGCAGGCCGCCGTCTATTCTATCTAAATCATCAACCTGAGCTACAGATCTTCTTCACTAGCGTTATATATGTATAAAAAGATCTGTAAACATTAACTAATTAAATGTCTACTAAAAATATTTTGTTGACTAACACGTACTTACTTACGGCTGTTACTCACAATGGAGCATAGGCCGCCGACCACCATTCTCCGAACCACTCTCTCCTCCGCCTTCCTTTCTAGTTCTATCCAATTTCTGTTCATTCTTCTCATGTCTGTCTCCATTTCTCGGCGTAATTTGTTCTTTGGCCTTCGGGGTTCCATGTGAGGGCTTGCCTTGTGACATAGTTGGCTGCTTTCCTCACTGTATATCCTATCCACTTCCAGCTCTTCTTCCTAATTTCTTCCTCCACTGGATGGAATTTGGTTTGTTCTCTCCCATAGTAGGACTAACACGTATACAAATTCATCTAATGAATCATTAACAACCCAAATAAATAAGAAATCAAATAATCTGACACGATTTACAATTGTCAACATAATGAGAATAAGTAAATGAGTAGTGCCAAATTTTTTTTGCAACTCGTGATTATTGTATCTTCTTTTGATAAACATCAATCAAAGTAACAAAATAGGTCACATGAATTAATGTTAATATTTTTCTAGAAAAACAAACCAGAATTACTTTTAAGAAAATAAAAATAGTTGTTGTAATACAGTTTAAATGAAGTGTACTGTAATGTGTGTGGTGTCAATGAAACATACAAATAAATAAACTGATCGTGGATATGTACTGATGAATAGTTTCATACTAACACGAAACGGTCATTCAGTGCTTCCAGGTTTTCAATGGTGGTCTAGCTTAGATTGACTCATAAGATGGTGGTTGGAGGTGGTCAACAGGAAACCCTGGACATGGGTTTCGTGATACTTGGCACTCGTCAGCAAGGTGTATCTGTAATCTTGAGGGAACTGGTGCTCCCTGACGGATTCGATCCCGTGTCACCCGTGTCACACAGCTTCACAGTCAGAGACGTTACCATTGACCTATTCGGACCACGACTGACCTCCTGTAGGACTGAGATGTATTCACAATTAATTGATCACTGGGTGGTGATCAATGTCATGCTCATGACTCATGAATTCAACTATTGAAATTGCTACAATCTCCACAAACCTCTATCATGATAATAAACTAGTGTATAGCACTTAAAATTTGTAGTCTTCAGCTTCAATAGATTCATATTCAGTTAAAAATACTTCGTATATATATTTATTGCTAAAATAGTCAAGTGTCCATTGTCTTTCCTAATTTCTTATTGATGATTCACTATGTAGTTGATTGGTGATGAGTTGAATTTAGGAAAATCGTCTGTTTGTGTGAAGTGCCTGACTTTTGAGGGCTTCTAAGATTGTTTCAAGCAATAAAAATGGAAATGGGACGAATGTATAGCGATTGATATAGACCTAAGTTTATGAAATTGTTGGAGCGATCCTGAAAATTTCTCGCAATAGACAAGCAAGGCTCAGGAAACATTAAAAAGTATTCTATCCAATCAGTGTTTGACTAGAAGTTTTGTCAGAAACATTTTGAAAGTGGAAAGTCACATCTAGAATTTCTGATTGGCTAATTACTGCGCTGCTACTAATGTTTAGTAGCATTCCAGAACTTTCAGGAAAACCCAAGGACTTCGAAACTACTATAAAAACCCTATATTTCTCCCGTGTTCAAGTCGCTGTGTAGATTAAGCTTGGAGGTTATGAGACTAACTTATGAACCGAGTATAGCGTTCAATTAACAAGACTTATCAGAAATAAAGTTGTTTTAGTGTTAGTTTGTTATTTCATTCAATAACAAATCAGTGATCACTATCAGAACGGGTTTTTGTGGAGATTTAGTATTTTCATAGTTGAAAGCACGAGTCAATTGAAGCCAGACCACCATGGAAAACCTGAAAGCACTGGACGGCCATTTCGTCCTATTGTGGGACTCCTCAGCAGTGCGC
>NC_031498.1:29405150-29407378 GCF_000237925.1 Schistosoma mansoni | reverse complement strand
TCCATGAGAAGTCCCACATTGGCTCGAAACGGCCGTCCAGTGCTTCAAGGTTTTCCATGGTGGTCTAGCTTCAATTGACATACGCTTTCAACTATGAAAATCAGTGATCATTTATCTGTTCAGAGAAACCACTCAACAGTTACCTCACACTATTTGACATCGATTGTTTTTGTATTATTAACATTCATAATACATTTCGCTGTAAAGAAATTGCATAAGTCTTGTCAAATAACAGTAGTGTGGTGAATAAATCTAAACTTAAATTGTTTAAATCAGTTCGCTAAAGTTATTTTTTTTCCCAACACCAGCAGTACGATGTCATTTATTACCTTTAGATATTGGTTAATACTGTTGAGTAAAATTTAAGGATTTAGTGCTGTATGTCTTCTATGTTAGATCATTTAATATAAAACCTAACCGATTAGGGTCACCTACTTATAAGCAAAACAACCCTGCATCTCAGTTATAGGATAGTTCGAAACAAGCTCTTGTTCACTTTTCGATTTTCAGTTCAATCTATTCCGCTCTCAAGCTTAAGATATACCTCATAAGATCAGTTTGCGGGAATACTTTTTCTGTAACTGATGTCCAAAATTCTAATGGTCATGTGATATTTACCAGGATATTTTTAGGGTTACAATAACTCAACATTAAAGCTAAATATGAAAAGCTGTAGTGAGTAGATGAATTATTCACCTAGCCCTTGGCTAACCAATCAAATGTTCATTTCAAGCTCAGTTGATCTACAGAATCTTGTCTCCTCCATCTGTCTAACTGAATTGATCATGAACTAAGTAGTACTCACAATAACCGAAATATACAACAAACAATAAAATATTTGTTTTAGTATTGTTTGTTTAAATCTTCCCATTGATGTGTTAAGACTGCAACTGGTCAGTCTCTAATTGGCATATGTGCATACTGTGCGTATTGCCTCGATATAACTTTAATTCACAAGCATGGTAAGCAAAGATGGATAGTGGCTAGCAGTGGAATCCAGTTCGACGTGCGTCCCAGAGTGAATATCAACTCTGAGATGCAAGTACATTCAGCTGACAAGTCCCAAATAGGACGAAACGCGCATCAAACTGGATTCCACTGTTAACCACTATCCATCTTTACTTACCAAACAATAACATAGTTTAGACATATGTACTTTCAATTGATCCATCTCTATTAGCATTTATACATCCTAACCTGACAAGTCTCATATATTACGCGAAACATACGTTCTGAGTTTCACTTCTAGTTACTATCCAACTTTTAATACAAATTTGTATAAACAATTTTAATACCAATTATCTATCATCCTTATTTTCATTTCAATTAGGCTGTACTACACAAAGATGTATTATGGTTTGATGATCATCCAACCGGTGATATTATAAATAATCTTACAGAAAATTTAAATTCTATTGAATCTGGTATCGGTACTAAATTAAGTGATTTCAATCAAAATATGAGTGGATTTCTAGCTGGTATTATTATTGGTTTCATTGTCAAATGGAAATTAGCTTTAGTTGCTTGTTCTACATTACCATTTGTAGTGATAGCTTTTTCATTATTTGGTATTGCATTTAAATATTTTCATGGTAAAGAAATTAAAGCTTATTCACGTGCTTGTACAATATCAAATGAAGTATTATCATCAATTAGAACGGTCATTGCATTTGGTGGTGAAAAACGTGAATCATTAAGATATCAAAAAGAATTAACATCTGCAGAATTAATGGGAATTAAAAAAGCTACAGCATTTGGTAGTGGTAAGTGTAATACATTTGTATAGTTTCATTTTGCATCATGGGTGCTATTATCCCCATATATTCTATGATTCAGATAAATGTTTATGATTACGAATTGATCATAAAAAAGATTTTATATAGTTGAGTGCATGATTCAATTGAAGCTAGACCACCATGGAAAACCTGGAAGCATTGGATGGCCAACTCATCCTATTGTGGGATTCCTCAGCAGTGCGCATTCACGATCCCGCCTCACGAGATTCGATCATCCGGCATGATAATATGCTCACTAGTGACTGGCTCCATGAGGTATTTCCTGCAGTTCTAGTGAGAAGCAGTAACCAGTGGAGTTCAATCAGGTCTGTTGGGAGATATCAACTCACTGAAGACAATTGGTGAACGGTTGATCAACTTCGTGGATTGGTTGAAGTTAGACATTAACACCGCTGGATCCGGATCAGTAATCTAGTGGTTAACCGCTCCTGC
>NC_031498.1:29344479-29404950 GCF_000237925.1 Schistosoma mansoni | reverse complement strand
GCGCACTGCTGAGGAGTCCGACAATGGGACGAGTTGGCCGTCCAGTGCTTCCAGGTATTCCATGGTGGTCTAGCTTCAATTAACTCATGATTTCAACTCGGAAAATTTTTGAAGAGCTTAGAAAATTCTAACTATAACCTTGACTTAACACCGGTTGTGTTATTAAAAGAAATTCCATTGTCATGAGATAGGTTTTTTAAAATGAGTGAATACGATGGTAAGAATCTTTAAAAAAAGGCACCAAGTTGGTTTTGTTGTTGGAGCATAGTCAGTAATCATTTATATATTGTCCATTAATTCCATGATAATAGTTTAATATGTGTAGATAATTTCTGTATACACGATATGGTTAACTGTTGCAGCTACCTTGATATGGTGGTTGCGCTTGCCTATCATGAAGAGCCAATAGAGCTATACTGACTGGAACAATCGTTCCTCAAGGTCATACCATGCCAGACAGATCGATTGAAAGGTGGTAAGACTAAAAGTAACAAACCCAAGGTCCGAGGGTGAAGTCGTCCTGCTGACTGTACAGGGACGCGACGGTTATAACAGCGATTCTGCCTTCCCACAAGGAAGGGTGGGGTTAGAAACGATCGACCCTAAAATGCACACCTCGTCTTATCCCATGGATATCAATCTCCGTCGGTAAGTTCCCAACAAGTACAGGGCTAACACGAAAATCACTCACAAGAAGGTCGTGTATGACCGACCCCAAGCGGCTGTCCCTTGAGCACTGCGGTCACGCTCTCAGGTCACTAAGACCACATCCGACCCAATTTTTTTTCAGGTACCTCTGAAAGAACTCTTCCATGGTGTGGTCAACCGGGAAGTGATAACTGCCTTCCTATCTCTAAGAGCACTCAAGATCACTAACAACAATTCAGCCCTGATTAAGGAAAAATTTTACTCAATGCAATAAAATTTTGTATACAAAAGCTGGAATTTTTGATATAGTTATTGTAATAGAACCAAAACAATCGGAAAAGTACTTAATCTCAGTGTAGTTGATTGTTCAATGTAATCTTCCTTTATTGGTCGAGATAAATGGTCCGAATAGTAACCGAGATATCAATGTTACTTCGGTTACTCATTGTTTTTACATTTTATAGACGGGAAATAAACATCTATATGATTTATTCTTCTTATCTATGAACATGATAGTTTGTATGTCATTTAAAGGCAACGTCTAGCTACTATTTCTCATTAAGTTTTCGGAACTTCTGAACTTTTGTCAATGCAACACTAAGGATTTTGTGGTTTGATATTTTCTCCATGATTCAATTATTTCCAAATAATAACAATAATGAATAGATGGAACGTGACTAGTATTGGAATTCCAGACGCGTGTTTGGGATTCGTCAACCGGCTTTACCTGCATCCTAGAGTTGTGGTTCACTCAAAAACTTAATAGATAACGAGATGGATTTTCGAGTGGATGGTAATGAGTTTGGATTCTGGAGTGAATATCAACTCTGGGATGAAGGTAAGTCCAACTGACGAGTCCCAAATAAGAAGAAACGCATACCCTGGGTTCCACTGCTAGCCATCATCCATTTCTGCAGATAAGCAAATAATTTTAAGTTTGTGTTGTTCTAACAATGTTGGTTGTTCATCATATATTCAGATAAATTAACCGATTAAAACAAATATCACAAGGGGGTTTTGTGGAGATTTTAGTAATTTTATATAGTTAAGATCATGAGTCAATTGAAGCTAGACCACCATGGAATACCTGGAAGCACTGGACGGCCAACTCGTCCTATTATGGGACTCCTCAGTAGTGCTCATCCACGATCCCGTCTCGCCAAATTCGAACCAATGACCTACCAGTCTCGCGCCAGAGCACTTAACTGATAGACCACTGAGCCAGCATCCGATAGTATTAATGTCTAACCTCAACCAATCCACGAAATTGCGCGACAAACTTCCATTGTACTGAGGTAGATACCTGTCTCTACCTGACATGGATTAGCTCCACTGGCCGTCCAGTGCTTCCAGGTTTTCCACGGTGGTTTAGCTTCAATTGACTCATGATCTTAACTATATAAAACAAATATACTTTCCAATTATTATGCATTTATAATTTGGTAATTCCCTCCTTAATCCTCCATTTTATTCTGTTCTTATCTTTATTTACTGATTAGTTGGAGGGTGTATAGGACTTGTGATATTTTCATCAGCGGCTTTAGTATTTTGGTTTGGTGTTAAATTAATTCGAGACGAAGATGCGGATCCTGGATCTGTAATTGCAGTAAGTATGTTTGTGATATCAGACAGTTAATAAAAAATAAGAAATGTAAACATCTGAAAGATGACTGGTTGAATATTCTGTTTGGAATCTGTTATCATAAATACCGACGTTTATCTAAGATGGCGTGAACTTTTGCCTGGATTATTCGTATCAATTGCTGCCCTGATAGCTTAGTGGTAACTTCTCAGTTCATGTAGATGAATGGAAGCCCACAGGGAGTATCAGTTTCCTCAAGACTTCTGATATACTATGCTATAACGAGTACCAGCTGGCTTCAGTTTGGGCACATGGGCAGTATCACAGCCCTCACACAAATCAAATGAGATTTGTGCGGCGCATATATATTTATGTGTTTAAATAAATAAATAAAACAACTGGAATAAAACCTAGATCAACAAGAGTTTCCTCCCGACCACCTCCAACCACTAAACACTTTATTAATCAAATTTCTTATGAATAAGTCATCCTTTGCTGTAACTTATTTGTGAGGTCAGTATTATTTCACAAATTGCATGTAAGGTACAAAATAAACAAAAAGATAAATATTGTGTTCCTGTCGCCAGTGTTTTATGTGTGCGTCCCTGTCGTGGTGTCTAAGGGTGTCGTCGCTGTTAATGTATATTCTGGGTCTTCAGTCTTACTGCTTATACTTGACAATGGCGAACCACTGAGATTCCTCCATCCTACCACTTATTACTTTAAAACGGTAAACACTTCAATTCTCACAATACAAATTAAGAACACAAATGACTGGTGAAATGAAGATTTTTTTGATTCCTTAAAAACATGTCCTCAATTAAGTCCGAAAATCATGCCGTTATTAGACCAAAATACAATCACTTATATGATAATTTCTATATAGTAATATCACACATAGGGGAACTTACATTAAGTTGTTGTAAAAGCACACACAGAATATAGTTCACTTGAATTGATAAGGGGAATATAATCGTCACACTGAACGAAGTTCTCACCTATCACGCTGGCCGAAAGTGATACAGAAAGTATTGACCTGAATAACGTCACCTTTCTATTGCATTATATCTATCAATAAATAGTCCTCACTTATGATCCCACATGGGACCGTCGAAAATATGTCTGTATAATGGACTAACACTGATGAATGACCCAAAAAATTAATACTTTGTGATATACTATTAGATAAGTACAATTCAGTACGTGAGCTTCTTTCGGTGAGACTATAATTTATGGACGACCTTTGAGCAACTCTAAAGTAACCTTGAGAATGCCCACCTGAATGAGGGTTATTAAGCCGTGTAAAGAATAAAAATTATGATTTACAGTTGATGGTTAAGAATTAAACTCAGGGTTTCATCGCGAACTGACACCAGTTAAAATGACAAAAAGCTATTTAGCCAAATGGATGAATGAATTTCGCATCAAAATCCAAGCCCTGTTATCTTATATCTGATAGGTTTGTCCATAAGTAACAGTTTCACCCTTTTTCTATTTGCAACTTGTCGGCTAAATGTACTCACATTCCACCGTTGTTGTTACTCACAGTGATATTCGAATTCACTGCCCTTCGCTCTAAACGCAAGGGTGTTTTCTCAATTAATTAGAACCAAGTGAAAAGTTACTAAGATTTCTATACTGAAAGATAAGAATGGAATATGAAATACGGTTATATTCAAGTATCATATGGTTTGCTTCAATAATTTTATCACATTTCTTCGAACAATTAAATCTCAATAGCAATGATGAGCGGGTTGCTCTTTAATTATTTAATTTGTTATCAGAATGGGGGTTGTAGAGATTGTAGTATCGTAATAATTGAATTCATGATTTGATCTAAGCTAGACCACTATTAAAAACCTGGAAGCACTAGACAGCCATTTCATTTTTATTTATTTAAACACATAAATATTAGTGCAAGGAGGCGCAAAATAGATATGCGCCACACAAAAATTTGTCATTTCATTTAATTGTGTGAGGGCTATGATACTGCCCAGGTGCTCAAACTGAAACAGGCGGTTTCCTTAGGGGGCCACAACCGGAGCCCTTGACATAAAGGTCTGATCCACAAGGCAGTGGAGCATCGTGAGGAGATGCAGTCCCATGGTAGCCGGTGACCAACAATTGATTCATACACCATTTGTTCCATCAGGATACTGGAGTTCATGTGCACCATTGGTTTGGAATCAGGGTTTTCCAACTCCCCTAGGTGAACTTGCCGTGTCCACCAACCCGATTAAAGCGCCGGACATTCGCTTTTCGTCCTCTCGATTTCGTAAACAACAGTAATGTCACGAGAAGGCAGTGAGTAGGACTTCCCTGACAGAGGCTATATAGGCGTGGTCATGTGAGAGCTGCCTCTCCCCACTCTCGGCCATATCAGGGCATTCGGGGGCACAGCCCTTTCATCCTAGTATGTGACTTCTCAGTAGTGGGTATCTAGAGGTTAGGCGTTCGCGCTTCAGACCGAAAGTTCTTGGTTCGAATTCCGAGTGCAGCATCATGAATACGCATTGCTGAGGTGTCCCATACTAGGGCGTGTTGGCCCTCCAATGCTCCCAGATTTTCAATGGTAGTCTCATTTCTCTATTGTATTGTATTTTATAAAGTATTCTTTTATACATTCATATCATATAATAAAACCTAACTAACAATCCTTCTCTACTTAAAATAACTATTTACAAGGTCAATCTACATAGATACATATTGTTACTTTACTTTGAATATGAACAAGTAACTTATAGTTTGTAGACAACGGAAATATTTCAATACTTGTCTATTAGAATAACTTCAATAACATTCTTTCAAGTCTAATATGTTCTTCTTTTGTCAAATGTAAATCATCTATGTACAATAGTAGTTTATTCATAATGGTAATGAAACATTCTAAAGTTATACGTGTGTTGTATTCTTTAAGAAAAATTCTTCTTTTATATATGATCTAACTTTCAGCAAATGAGATAGTAAACTTCCTTTACAAATAATTCTATATTTCAGAAGGAGTTTTTGTAGAGATTTTAGTAATTTTATATAGTTGAGATCATGAGTCAGTTGAAGCTAGACCACCATGAAAAACCTGGAAGCATTGGACGACCGTTTCGTTCTATTGTGCAACTTCTCAGCAGTGCGCATCCACGATCCCACCTCGTGAGATTTGAATCAAGGACCTATCAGTCTCGCGCGCAAACGCTTAACTTCTAGACCACTGATCCGGATTCAACGGTGTTAATGTCTAACTCCAACTAATCCACAAAATTGAGCGACACATTCACTATTGTCTTGAGTGAGTTGTTATATCACAACAGACCTGGTTGAACTCCACTGGTCACTCCTTCTCATTAGAACTGTAGCAAATACCTCTTGAAGTCAGTCACTAGTGAGCACATGATGATTATTATCAGAAGGGGATTTTGTGGAGATTTTAGTAATTTTATAGTTGAAATCATGAGTCGATTGAAGCTAAACCACCATGGATAACTTGGAAGCAGTGTGTTATAACTTGACCTAGCCGTCGCCAATTATTATGTCTTGATCAAGGTCGTCGCTAATTTGTTATGACCTTACGAATTAAACAAGGACGTAACTCGCGCGAATTATCCACCAATAGAATACGACTTGTACGACCTTCACATCGTGACAATGACGTTCGATATGAGTCGTTTATTTCAAGCATACTTTGTCTATATACCAGACAGGCAGGCCACACCACACCATAAAATAGAAAATAATATTTGTACAACATCAAGCCAAATGTGGCTGGGAGCGTGGGAGACAACAATCAATAAACTGAGTATAACGTAGGAACAGTAAATCATATAATAATAATCAATGGGTCAAAATGAAGCTTGTAATAAGATGAATATAGATATAGATAATCTAGTTACTGAATAGTTATACAATAGGAATATACATAGAAATAATAGTCCTATAATAGGTCCCGTAAGTTATCCGTACTTACTTCTTCCCTAGTATATAACACAGTGAACGGCCAACTCGTCCTATTATGAGACTCCATACTTACTGAACAAATTACTGAATAGGGGAATTGGTTAAACATTAACACCGTTGGATGCCGGCTCAGTGATCTATCGGTCAAGTGCTCTGGCGCGAAGCTGGTAGGTCCTGGGTTTGAATCTTGCTCGCGAGTCGGGATCGTGGATGCGCATTGCTGAGGAGTCCCACGGTAGGACGAGTTGACCGTCCAATGCTTTGAAGTTTTCTACGGTGGTCTAGCTTCAACTGATTCATGATTTCAAGTATATATGAAAATTACTGAATAGTTGAAGTTTATTAGAAAATGTATTACTCTTTGATGTTTGAACAGATAGCTTGTATATCAACATTGAAAATACTTGGGTACATCTAACTAACTAGTTCTAAATACAATTAAGTGTTAATGAATCAAAACATAATTCTGTAGTATAATATTTCATCATGAATAAACATAATTTGACTTAGGATGAAGTCAATATTTCATTCAAACAAATGTTTGCTCTTATGTCACCAGTTACTACGTTTTTCCTCTTCCGTTTATTATTTTGATTCCGATTCTTCCCCTCGAAATGCAAAATGTTACTTCATGATTGGGTTTCATCGACACCTGAACTAATGATATGAAGTGGAGTAGTTGAGCGTGTCGACCGCTTCACTTATCTTGGGAGTCTCATCAGCCCTTGTGGTCTGGTGTGTGACGAAATCTCAGCACGGATACAGAAGGCTCGTCTAGCTTTCGCCAACTTCCGTCATTTATGGCGTAGGCAACCAAAGAACAGGTTTACTGTGCAGCAGTTCGTTCCGTCCTACCTTATGGTAATGGAACATGGCCGATAAAAGTAGAGGACATTCCTAGGCTACTAGTATTCGATCATAGGTGTCTTCGAAACATTGCTCGTATACCCTGGGACCACCGAGTAAGTAGTGCAGTTGTTAGGAAACGGGTACTAGGTAAGGATGGCAAATCGATTGATGAAGTAGTGAAACTTCATCAGTTGAGATGGCTGGGACATGCGTTACATATGCCTAACCACCGACTGCCCCGACGTGCAATGCTTTATGGTGTAGGAGCAGGTTGGAAGAAAGCTAGGGGAGGCTAGACCAAAATGTGGCACAAATCCATGAAGTCACTGACAATTGCACTGAACCATGTTGGTAGATGTAGACTACCTGGTTGGGATCCACGAGATGATACCAATCGATGGTTAGAGACCTTGAATGATATGGCTCAAAATCGTTTGCAATAGCGAAGGTGCATCCACTCTTTCTGTTCTGCCAAATCCTAAATTTCTGAATTCTTCATGTTTCTATCTTTTTTCTCTTTTCAAATTTATTTCACTGGATTATACTCCTTGAATAACATCTTCAAACCCTAATCTTTCACATAATGCTTATACTCTTACTACTTCTACCACTATGGGATTTGAATCGATGACCGCATCTCTGTGCTAATGTGATGTGGCAACTCGAACTGATGTACGTACGTGAGAAGTTCTACGTTGTGACTGACTAATTGACTTTTGATTACTGATGGAGTTTTGTTCCCTAAGCTAGATGGTTTGGTCATGATTACTATTATTATGTTTCTTTATAATGATTATTAATGTTATATATGTATTTCTTCTAGGTTTTTATCAATATTCTTTTGGGAAGTATATTTCTGGGCAATGCATTACCAAATATTCCTTATATTATGGGGGCTGTGACAGCATCCAAAGACATATTTGCTACAATAGATCATGTGAGTTTTTTTTGTTTGTTAACTTTATTATATTTCGTTATCGTACAACAAGGAATTATTGATTCTTCATGTGGGCATATTTATAGCACAACTTATTGCTTGGAATAAACATTGTTGCTAAGTGAATAGTTCTTTCTGATTGATATCCATTGGATAGTCGTTATCTAAAATTGTAAATATTCCATGGGGGGGGAAGGAATTCCCGTAAACAATCTTCATAGTCCAGTTCCATACATTTTATAGTTTTCTTTAAACTCCGAGCTTATTATTTTTATTTATTTATTTAAACACACGAATATTGGCACAAAGGGGTATCAGATACATATGCGCCACACAAATCTCATTTGATTTGTGTCAGGGGTGTGATAATGCCCGACTGCCCAAACCGAAGCAGAAGTTTTTCCTAGGGGGCCACACACAGAGCCTTTGACCTAAAGATCTGATCCTCAAGGCAGTGGAGCAACATGAGGAGATACAGTCACATGGTAGACGGTGAACAACGATTGATTCATGCACCATTTGTTCCATCAGGATACTGGAGCCCATATGTACCATTGGTTTGGAATCAAGGTTTTCCAACTCCCCTAGATGGACTTCCCGTGTCCACCAAACCGGTTAAAGTGCCGGACATTCGCTTTTCGTTCTCTCAATTTCGTAAATAACAGTAATGAGACGAGAATGTAGTGATTAGGACTTTCCTAGTAGGGGCTATATACGCGTGGCCATGTGAGAGCATTTGGAGAGGGAGAGCGAACTCTTTCAACTCTCAGCCGTACCAGGGCATTTGGGGGAAACTCCGAGCTTAATGGTATTTCATACATTCCACTTCTAGAAAAAAATCTTATTCTCACTTCTTGGAACGTATTTCTCATAATCAGTTTGTTGTTCTTGTTCTTTGTTAAAAGTTTCCATACTAGAATGAAACAGCTGGTTAGTGCACTTCAGATCTCAATGATTGTGTATTTGATGTCATTCTGTGATATTAAACTATCTTCGAATGAAATATTCTCCATAAACCTCCAACCTTAATTAATGAAATGTTTTATGGTTTGCACCACTGAATAACCCTAAACTATTATGATTATTGTTGTAAAGAGTTTTCAGAAATTGTTGAACTCACTGTCGACTAATTTCACGATATAATTCCAGCAGTTCTAACAAGAAGTTGTTACCAGTGTAGTTGAATGTAAAACAACTACACAGTAAGTAGCATTAGGAGATGGTTATACACTATCACGAATTAATTAGAGTGACGAATGTACAATCTTTAGAAGTCAACTTGATAGTTTAAATCGTATGTTTTCGCTAAGTGATGTGAATGTACTGAATTAATTTTCCTATAAAGGTTGTGAATATGTACTGTTAAGAAGTCTCAAATAAGGGAGTAATAATTTTCTATGAAAATTTAACAGTCCCTATAAACATATGCTTACTAGTGACTGATTTCAAGAGGTATTACCTACAGTTCTAGTGAGAAGCAGTGACCAGTTGAGTTCGACCGGGTCTGTTGTGAGATAGTAACTCACTCAAGACAAGGGTGGACCGTTACTCAATTTTGTGGATTAGTTGGAGTTAGACGTTAACACCGTTGGATGCGGGCCAACGCAGTGGTCTAGAGGTTAAGCGCTCACGCGCGAGACTGATAGGTCCTCGGTTCAAATCTCACGAGACTGGATCGTGGGTGTGCACTGATGAGGAGTCCCACAATAGGACGACTTGGCCGTCCAGTGCTTCCAGGTTTTTCACTGGTGGTCTAGCTTCAATCGACTCAACATATCAACCATTAAAATTACTAATAAAAGTTTTATTCAATTTATTATTCTTATAATTTACAAAAAATGTAGGTTTCTGAAATAGAGAAAAAAGATAGAGGCAAAATTCTTTCAGATTTTGATGGAAGTATTACATTTCGCCATGTGAATTTCAATTATCTTTCACGTCCAGATGTAACTGTAAGTAAATAATAATAATAATTTATTGATTGAATGAATTAAATATTTATCCAAATATATAATGGATACCAACTCAACTATACAATACAATGTATACGAATAAACATCCTTTACTCTGAATATTAGGTATGCATATTTTTCAGACTAGCAGATAAACAAAGATAGATAATGGCTAGCAATGGAATCCAGGCCGCGCGTTTCGTTCTATTCGGGACTCGTCAGCTGGATGTACCTGCATCTCAGAGTTGATGTACACTCTTGGACTCGAATCCAGTACCTTTCACTTCAAACGCCATCGCGTTATCCACCCAGCTACTGAGTCCTGATAGCCACTTGCTTGTGCAATGGGATGAAGTTTGAATTCACTTAGTATTGTTTGTTTGGATCAGTTAGAGACTGACCAGTTTCAATCCTAAGCATCAATGGGAAGATTCAAACAAACAATACTAAATGAATTTAAACTTTACCCCATCGCACAAGCAAGTGGCTATCAGTTATCAGTGGCCGAGTGGATAACGAGATGGCGTTTGGAGCGAAAGGTACTGGGTTCGAGTCCCAGAGTGAACATCAACTCTGAGATGTAGGTAGATCCAGCTGACGAGCCCCAAATAGGACGAAACGCGCGTCAAACTGGATTCTACTGCTAGCCACTATCCATCTTTGCTTACCAATACTAAGTGAAGCCTAATAGTTATCATTCATTCACTCTTCGTTCGGATATAAAATATATCATTTGCCAAGTGAATTCAGGATGGAATAATAAGATCAAGTGCATACTAATCAAATTCCTGTATTTAAAAAAATGTTTATCAAGAATGATACAAAAATGTGTGAATGATCATTTTAAGGAATTCTTAGAAAACCAGGCGGTTTAGTCAGATCAAGTTATCCACTAATGTAAATAACTATCGACTTATTGGACATGAAGACGGTCAAGATAAAAGAAATGTCTAGACACTACACTATTGTACTCAAAGGTCGTTTTCTGTATCCAAATAGTTATTGTTTTGTTCTTCTTCTTGCCGTTTCAAAGACTACGGGTCTGGTAGATTTTGGCATTTAGTTACAAAAAGCCATAGGGTGATTTTAAACGATTGTATCATACTAGTTTAATTGTAAATACTTTGTCAGTATTATTCTCTGGTATGCAATCGTTATGTTAAACGAACCTTTTTTTTGTATGTAGCTGAAGCGAAAGCAAAAATATACAATATGTATTCATCGTAGTTAACATATATTGTTGTTTAAAATTATGCAGGGAACAAACCATATGATCATCTACAGTCAGCTACAACGTAGAACCAGGCACATATATGCATCAGTCCAAGTTGCCATACCCTATTAGCACAACAAGATGAATACCAAATTCATAGAAGTAGTTACTTCATTGGTGGTAATATATAAAAGAAAGGTTGTATATAAAGATATAGTCCAGGAAGGAAGAAAGATATGAAGCAATTTCAATCTCATGGTTTAAGGGAAGACAAAGAGTGTATACACCTGCGCCATTGTGATCGGTTCTGAGCCATGTCACCTAGTGTCTCCAACCATTGGTTACGATAGTCACGCGGACCCCAACCAAGTAGTCTGCATCTTTTAACATGGCTCAGACTAGAAGTTAGTGACTTCAAGCTCTGATGCCACGTTTTGGTTTGGCTAACTTTCTTCCAACCATCGCCAATTCTAGTCAGCATAGTGCGTCGTGGTAATAGGTGTTCAGGTATACGTAACACGTGGCCTAACTATCTCAGTCGATGAAGATTCACAACCTCATCAACTGGTTTACCATCATTCTCTACTACCCTGCGTCTAACCTCATCATTACTATATGATCATCTGTGTATTTTAAATCTGTGTATCCTCTAAAATTTATCGTAAAATGGCTATCTATATTCAGGTAGTCTGCACAGGGGGTACATATACACCCACAAAGACCAATCAAATTCCATTCAGGAATTTCCAAAAACGGATAATTTAAATCCATACTATTAATGATATAGACATCATACTTATTGGAAATGTTCGTGGCTATCAGGACTATGTAGCTCAGTGGATAATATACCGGTCATTTGTTGCATTGAGCGCTTGTTTCGAGCTCTAATGTGCGTATTAACAATGGGATTCAGATCCATCCAATTGATGAGTCTGAAGTAGGAGGAAATGCGTGTTCTGGATCACGGTACAAGTCACAATGTATTAATTCTATGCATCAAGTAACGATAGTATGTTAAATAAACTGACTTTTCAGTCATATATTATTGAGACAGTTATTCAAAAGAAAACAGTTCTTGTTCTATAGTCGTTAAAAAACTTACAAATAAGGCTCAATAATTAAAATGATCTTTGAAGAAACTAATGAGCTTCTTGTTCATGTGTAGAGAACTCTCGCTCCTTTTTGGTTATTTATTAAGATAATATTGGTACATACCCACACACAATGTCTTTAGAAAAGAGATTTATGACTTATTGAAATGACTTTAGAGTATTTCAAATGCCCTGGTACGGCTGAGAGTGGGGAGAGTACGCTCTGCCTCTCCAAATCCTCTCACATGACCACGCGTATTTAGCCTCTGTCAGGGAAGTCCTAATCATTGCCATCTCGCACCAAGGTGTTGTTTACGAAATTGAGAGGACGAAAAGCGAATGTCCGACGCATCAACCGGGTTGATGGACACGGAAATTTCACCTAGGAGAGTTGGAAAACCCTCATTCAAAGCCAATGGTGTACATGAGCTCCAGTGTATTCTGAGGCAATAAATGGCGTATGAACCAATCGTTGGTCACCATCTACCATGGGACTTTATCTCCTCACGATGCTCCACTGCCTTGTGGATCAGACCTTTAGGTCGAAGTCTCGAGGTGTGGGTCCCTAAGAAAACCACCTGCTTCGGACTGCGCACCTGAGCATTATCAAAGCCCTGACACAAATCAAATGAGATTTGTGTGGCGCATATATATCTGGTGCCCCTTTGTACCAATATTTATGTGTTTAACTAAATGTTTAACAGTCTTTGTTGGTCCAGTAAATTATGAGTTTGAGTCCAAAACTACTGGAGTCGGAGTCTCAGTATGAATATTAATATTGGCACAAGCAGGTAAATCCAACTGACGAGACCCTGAAAGAACGAAATGTTCATCTTAGATTCCACTGTTAGCTATAATTCATCTTTTCAATTGAATGTTTTTGTCTTGGCGATTATATTTTAATTTCTTCTTTTTTCATAATTTAGATTCTTGTCAATTTTTGTCTTACTGTTAAAAGTGGTCAAACAATTGCTCTAGTCGGTTCTAGTGGTTCTGGTAAAAGTACTCTGATTCATATGCTTCAACGTTTCTACGATCCTACACAAGGTGAAGTAAGTAGTATTTTATTCATTATATTAAAACTCTTTCTTAAGTCTAAAGTTTCAATAAAGCAAGTGGGTTAAAATCCATTTGTTGTCTGATGAATGAAGAGAGAAGTAAAAGTACTTACTTACTTACTTACTTACTTACTTACTTACTTACGCCTGTTACCCCTCGTAAAGGAGCATAGTCCGCCCACCAGCATTCTCCATCCAACCCTGTCCTGGGCAATCCTTTCCAGTTCTTTCCAGTTAAAATTCATCATTTTCATATCTGCTTCTATTTCCTGACGTAATGTGTTCTTTGGCCTTCCTAAAATTTCATACACTGCACCATTATAAACTAAATAAACCCATCGCATAAACAAAGAACAGTACGGAGAAAATAAAGGGTCAATAATTTTATATCCCAAGGCTTTGAATCTCCCAGTTGTTAGTGTTAAGAAGTACGAATGATCAGTCAGTTTTCGGCACATGAGTATCCTTAGCACATTATTTTGAAATCATGATTCACTCATAAGTATATAAATAAAGTTGGGTAGTGGATATAAGTGAAGTCGAGGACTCATCTTATGTCCTATTTGAGACTCGTTAACTGGATGTAATTGCTTTCAAGTGTTGTTGATCTTCACACTAAGAATGACAAATTGTCAAAACATCTAAAGTATCACCACTGGACTTTTGAAATATTTAAGAATAGATCTCCTTGATCTGAGAGAAGATATGACAAACGAAGTCAAATACCTACAAAATAAGTTACAGCTGTCCCAAGAAATGGAACGTTTTTTATCATCTCCTTGAAGACTAATTAATCGTCTAGTGCTCATTTCAGTCCATGTGGACAATTATGTACAAGAGTTGGTCTTGTGATAATACCGATTTCTTAATTAGAGTCAACACATTATGGGCAAGAGATTCTGAAAAGTAACTCATTTAGGTCGTTCACCGATAAATGAGCGTACTGAAATACACTCAGTCTCTCAACCAATTAACAGAACGATAACAGATTGCAAAGCTAGAAATATGACCAGTGAAAAAAGTCAGCAAACTATGTATATATAGAGAGTGACAGGATAATCATCGGTAGAAAACATCACTAATTCATTTCAATAGGATAAAATGTTTATCACTTATTAGGAAATTCTGACTTCATCTTTTTGATATAGTTAAGATCATGAGTCAATTGAAGCTAGACCACCATCGAAAACCTGGAAGCACTGGACTGCCAACTCGTCCTATTGTTGGACTCCTCAGAAGTGCGCATCCATGATCCCGCCTCGCGGGATTCGAACCCAGGACCTACCAGTTTCGCGCCAAAGCACTTAACCGATAGACCACTGAGCCGGCATCTTCATCTTTTTGAAGTTTTTTCTAACGAGCCTGTTATGACATGTGGTGTCCGGAATTTGATACACAGTATACTATGCCCTAACCCCCAACTAACTACTTGAACGTAAACACAGGAATCGTACTCAGGACTTTCAGTTCTCATGGCAAACGTTTGACTATCAAATATTATTTATTTATTTAAACACATAAATATTGGTACAAAGGGGCACCAGATATATATGCGCCACACAAATCTCATTTGATTTGTGTCAGGGCTGTGATACTGCCTAGGTGCCCAAACTGAAACAGGTGGTTTTCTTACGGGGCCACACTCGGAGCCTTCGACCTAAAGGTCTGATCCACAAGGCAGTGGAGCATCGTGAGGAGATAAAGTCCCATGGTAGATGGTGACCAACGATTGGTTCATACACCATTTGTTCCATCAGGATACTGGAGCCCATGTGTACTATTGATTTGGAATCAAGGTTTTCCAACTCCCCTAGATGGACTTTATGTTTCCATCAACCCGGTTAAAACGCCGGACATTCGCTTTTCGTCCTCGCACTTTCGTAAACAACAGTAGTGCCACGAGAATGTAGTGAGTAGGACTTCCCTGACAGAGGCTAAATACGCGTGGCCATGTGAGAGCATTTGAAAAGGGAGAGCGAACTCTTTCAACTCTCGGCAGCACCAGGGCATTTGGGAGCAGACTATCGAAGCCATTGAATCGTTGTTCAATGACACAATTTCTACTTCAAACAATCTACAATACAGCCTTAATGTTACTCAATAAGTTAGCATATTGTGAATATTGGTTTTTTTGTTTCTTATTATTTATATCTCATTTCAGATTTTAATACAAGGTGTTGATTTACGTGAATTAAATATTCACAATTATAGAAATCAAATAGGATGTGTACAACAAGAACCTGTATTATTTGACGGTACAATACGTGAAAATATTGGACTAGGTAAACTGAATGCTACTGATGAAGAAATCCACGAAGCTGCCATCAAAGCTAATGCTCATCAATTTATAATGCGTTTACCACAAGTTAGTTGTATTTTATATTGTTGTTCACTGAAAACCTAATGATTGATTACATAATACTTTGATCTTAGACAACTAGTAAAAGCCATCAAGCACTGGACAGTTATATTATCTTAGTATGAGACTCCTCATTAGTGAGGATCTACAGCCTCCCGAGAATCAAATATAGAACCTTCAAGTCTTTCTATGATAGATCAACTTTTAAACTATTAAGTTTACATCTAATCCTTTATATTTCTAACTCCAATCAACTTGTAGTATAGCATAATTATCTCCCAGTTCCATAGAAAGATAACTGTCCTACATCTGACATGATTGAACTTCAGTTATCAAAGCTGCTCACTAGAACTTGTATTCTGTCAGAATTTATAATAAATCAAACAGTATTGATTTACTCTGATAAGTGATAAAGATTCTTTCTGTATTGGAAACCTTTATAATCTCTGTGCTAGTGATTTCTGACCACTATGAGACCTGAAAGTCCCATTCTAAATGAACACCTGTATCCAAGTGAATTGAATTACATATGCAACCCTCTTTGTTTTTCGTGATTTCATGATTAGAACTACGTTAAACTAATTCATTTTTATTGTTAATTTAAACTGGTTATAAAATGATTCTGATTTAATGAAGGTTTAAGAAGTTGAACTAATTCTCATAATTTTACTGACCTATGTGACATACAATATTGTTGTGTGTTCTAAGGTGATCAGAAGTAACTTAACTTCCGTTCTTTTGCGAGATGTAAGAGCAATCTTCAGTGAACTAATGTTTCTGTACGATTCGAACTAGTGTCATCTAGTTTCTCAGTCTGAGACTTTACTATTGAACTATTCATATAACAGTTAACCTGCTCGTTTGTATCTAACCACTCAGTAAGTTACATTAGGGTTATTTTCCGTCTTATCTTGTACACGTGCCTCTAGTGTTATTGGTCAGCTTGAAATGCAAATATGTCAAAGTTGTATTCCATTAAATATCATAATTTGAATATGAGGAATTTCATTCGTGCTAGACGTGTAAACTGATGGATACTAAAAGGAAAACTAATTAAAACCGTTGGTTTACCCTTGTTTACAACCATAATTAACTAATTCATTCGATAGAAATGACTATAAAGAATGACATCTTAGTCCCCATCCTACTCTAGTATTATCAAACGACATATGTATATTTCAAATATTGATTCATCCAGACAGACCTTAAGAGATGCATCGTGGAGAAAGGCTATCCAGTTTACTCATCAGAACATTATCCATTAAAAATGTCAGTATAACTTCAAAAGGCAATGTATGATACCAACATGAAGACAGTCATTGAATACAACAATAAGCGTAAAAGGTACACATGAGCATAAGTAAGATGTAAAGGTGTAGAATCAAAAGGTAGCAAATAAAAGAGATCAGAAGGGGTTTTGTGGATATTTCAATATTTTCATAGTTGAAATCATGAGTCAATTGAAGATAGACCACCATCGAAAACTTGGAAGCACTGGACGGCCAAATCGTCCTATTGTGGGACTCTTCAACAGTGAGCATCCACGATCCCGCCTCGTGAGATTCGAACCCAGGACCTACCAGTCTCGCGCCAGAGCACTTAACCGATAGACCACTGAGCCGGCCGGCATCCAACTGTGTTGATATCTAACTTCAACCAATCCACGAAATTGAGCAACCATTCATTAATGTCATCAGTGAGTTGATATCTCCCAACAGACCTGATTGAACTCCACTGGTTACTGCTTCTCACTAGAACTCTATTTTTATCTGTGTGCATTTGGGTGGAAGCTTAGTTGTCAACAGAGTAACTAGCAGAAGTAAATTACACGAACGACTTTGAACCAATTTTTAGCAAAGGAGAAAACAGTATTCGGTTATGATACGGTTTAGCATAGAAATTTAATACATCTATAATTAACAGAAGGGGGTCTTTGTGGAGATTTAGTATTTTCATAGTTGAAAGCGTAAGTCAATTGAAGCTAGACCACCAGGGAAAACCTGGAAGCACTGGACCAGAGAAACAGTGACCAGTGGAGTTCAACCACGTCTGTTGTGAGATAGGAACTCACTGAAGACAATTGGTGAACGGTTTCTCAACTTCATGGATTGGTTGAAGTTAGACATTAACACCATGGATGCCGGCTCAGTGGTCTATCGGTTAAGTGTTCTGTCGCGAGACCGATAGGTTCTGGGTTTGAATCTCGCGAGGCGAGGTCGTGGATGCACACTGCTGAGGAGTCCCACAATAGGACGAGTTGGCAGTCCAATGCTTCCAGGTTTTCGATGGTGGTCTAGCTGCAATTGACTCATGCTTTCAACATGTATAATTTGTAAAGTTCTCACACGAATAGTAAACCTTTATATATAACTAATTAGGTTTTTCATTACAAACTGACATTAACTTTAATGTAAGGTTGGATTTCCCGCTGAATCCTTATTGTTCTATTCATATACTTTACTTCTTCTAAGTAACCTAGTGATACTTCCCATAAAACATTGTAATGACAAATTAGTGAAGTAACTGCAAGATTCATGATTATTTTTTAGGTAAAGCAAGATAACATTGAATATTTGTATTCTAATATTGTCAATTGATCATAGTTTCATAATTAAACTATGTCAAATCCTGTGTTACACTTCAAAGTACAAAATATGATATGAAAAGGTGTGGAGGATGTGTGTGATTTTGGAAAATTTGAAAGAAACAAAAGTGAATGAATCAGCTGTTGTTGTTTTTTTAATGTCAGTCACATCATGTCGTGGATTGATTGAAGGTAAACACTAACACCGTTGGATTCCGGCTCAGTGGTCTAGAGGTTAAGCGTTCACAGGCGAGACTGAAAGTCCTAGGTTCAAATCCCGGGTTCGGGATCGTGGATATGCACTGCTGGGGACATGTTGTCCGTCCAGTACTTTCAGGTTTTCAATAGCAGTCTAACATTAATCAATTCATGATCTTAATCTTAAAATGATTCAAGTCTTCAATTATTATACATAGAAAAAATGCTTTTATTTAAATTATAAGATTAAAGTTCAATTTTTTTATTGAAAAAATAAAGTAACTACTGATATTGATAATATCATCAACCATTAAATGTACCCTTTTTAACGATATCAATGTAAAGAGTAATTGAATTTCTACGATGGAACTTTGAACTATAAATCTTTAAAATATTTTAATCACTAACTACTACTACTACTACTACTTATCACTATTATTATTATTATTATTATTATTATTAGTAGTAGTAGTAGTAGTAGTAGTAGTAGTAGTAGGAGTAGGAGTAGGAGTAGTAGTTATAGTAGTTGTAGTAGTAGTGTGGTGTGAGCTACTGATATCAACATAAGTAGTATATATGGTGAGTAAGGAATAGAATATCTGACAGCAGAAGATTGAGAAGATCAAGAAGAGAAGAACAGAAATAAAAAGCAATTTGTGTGAAAATCCAGGAACAATGAAGCCTGAGGCAGTTGAAGAACATTTTGCAAATAGTGTATCATAGCATGGTTTTTGTATTTTACCAAGTAACGTTGTAATTTGTGCTAAATACATAGTTGGTTGTCCTCACCTGTGTTCTCATTCACAACAGTAGTAGTAGTAGCTTTATTCAGTATTATATTTTCGGTACAATATAGAATTGTCAGTATAAAGTATTTCAATAAGTTCCCGTTTCTTATTTCTTGATCGATTCTGACGACAGACCTGGTTGAACTCCACTAGTTACTGCTTCTCACTAGAACTCCCAGAAATACCTCATGGAGCCAGTCAGTAGTTGGATACCGGCTCAGTGGTCTATCGGTTAAGTGCTCTGGCGCGAGACTGATAGGTCCTGGGTTCGAATCTCGCTCGCGAGTGCGGGATCGTGGATGCGCACTGATGAAAAGTCCCATAATAAGACGAAACGGCCTTCCAGTGCTTCCAGGTTTTCGATGGTGGTCTATCTTCAATTGACTCATGATCTCAAATCTATAAGATTACTAAAATCTCCACCAAACCCCTTCTGAATAATCATATATTTATTTTCACTTTTTTATAATATTATTATTCCTAGGGTTATGATACATTAGTTGGTGAAAAAGGTAGTAATTTATCCGGTGGACAAAAACAACGTATAGCTATAGCTCGAGTATTAATACGTAAACCAAAATTATTACTATTAGATGAAGCTACTTCAGCATTGGATACACAATCAGAACGTATTGTACAAGGCGCTTTAGATAAAATTGTTGGTGGTTGTACTGTCATTATTATAGCACATCGTTTATCAACCATTATCAATGCTGATTATATTATTGTCTTAGACCAAGGTTGTATACGTGAAATGGGTAAACATAATGAATTATTAAAATTAAATGGTTTATATGCAACAATGTATTATGGTCAAGTAAGTTATCATAAATTCTTTATATGTCTATACATACTACTTTATGATTTGATGTTTAATTAACGATTGTTTAGCTTGATAATCACTGTAACTAATCACTTGGGATCTGATGTATCTTGTTAATTGAACGTTATACTCGGTTCCTAAGCTAGTCTCCTAACCCCTGAGTTAAATCTACACAGCAACTTGAAGATAAGAGAAAAGGTGCAAAATATGCGAGAAGCACTTTACTTGAAAGGTTCATACATGTACAGAAAATATAGGACTTTTATAGTATTTTAGAAATGAATGAGCACTGCTGAAGAGTCCCACAATAGGACGAAACAGCCGTCCAGTACTTCCAGATATTCCATGATGGTTTAGTTTCAATTGACTCATGATTTCAACTGTATAAAATATTTTTAGAAGTCTTCGGGTTTTACTGAAAATTCTGGAATGCTACTAAACGTTAGTAGCAGTGTAGTAATCAGTCAATCGGAAACTCTCCAGGTGACTTTTCACTTTCGTAATGTTTCTAGCAAAACTTCTAGTCAAACACTGATTGGATAAAATGTTTCCTGAGTTTTTCCTGTCTTTTGCGAGAAGTTTTCTGGATCACCCCAACAGATCTTCCTGAAATGAATCGTTTTTTTCTTCCGAAGCAGTTAAAACTAAGATAAGAGAAAACTGTCGTATCTTGGTCCAAAATATCGTTAGAGCAGTAATTGTTACTATAAATCATAATAATAATGTACAAACTTAACAAGCTATTGTTCGATCAAAGTTGAAATATCTTAATTAACTATAGTATAGAGTGAGATCATGAACTGATCAATGTTAGGCGACCATTGAAAACCTGAATGCTCTGGTCGACCAAATCGTCCTAGTAAGGGACTTCTCAGCAATGCATGTTCTCGACCCTGCGCGTTGAAATAGTACCCAAGACATTCGGTTTCGCGCGTAAACACTTAACCTCTGGACCACTGAGCCGAAATCAAACGATGTTAATATCCAACTTCAATTAATTCGCAACTTTTCGCGATCGTCTCCATTGTCTCCAGTGGGCGATTGCCTTAAACCTGATATAATTGAATTCCACTGGTCATGTCTTCTCATTAGAACTCCAAGAATTACCTTCCAAATCTGGTAACTAGTAAGTATATGATGTTTATCACTATAAGGTTATGGAGGTCCTGAGCTTTAGTCCCGCATGCGGGATCATGTATCTCCACAACCGTATATTACTGATAACAGTAGAAATGTCTAAGCAAAATATGTCAAGATTTTCTTTTGTCGAATTAAAATTTGAAAAAGATCTGATTGAATGAAGAATTTATGAAATCCTAAGCAGCACGTTGAATTCAGTTGTTTTCAAGTGTTAATTGTTTCTATGATTGCTAGAAGAGGCATCGCCATCATGATTTCCTAAGAATCCCATCTTTTTCTATTAGGCGTCATATCTTAGTTAAACAAAAACCTTATGACTTCCAGAACAGAGTCTAAATGGTTCAAATGTTTTTCTCAAGTTGGTATTTTTCTAACAGGGTTTTATCTACGATATAGAGTTGTTAACCTCATTCTCAACCCTTCTTTATTTGGGCTTGGAAGCGGCAGTAACCTTAGAAGGGTTCCAGGCAGAATTGATTGATTCTAATTTGTATAACCAGCAATACAGATGACCAATTACTTCACAAATAAAATGACACGTACCCCTTGGACAACTTGTGTGCTCAGAGTGATTGAATAGTGTCCTAGTTGATTCTATGCTGTAGTTACTGTGTTTAGATCTCAATGTAAACATGTAACAACACGATTCTTACACGCCTACGTGATTTATTCTAACTTTTGGGCATGCAAATGTATTTATTATTTTTAAGTCATTGTGTACACATATTTAGCCCATATACATATGTATTTTTTTCACTTACTCTATTCGTTATCTGATCTTATCTTGCTTTTATCTGTCTGATTACAAATGCTGAATCACGCTAAAATTGAGTAGGCTGGAAAGCCTTTCTTGGTTCTGCACCTCTAATGCTCAGTTTGAGAAAATGATTGCATGATAATATGCCTATCCATAAGCCTTGGCACTTCTTTTGATAGGTAAGACATACACATTCCATTATCGGTCGACCATATTGAAGTCAGTTGGGATTTAAAAACGTTAGTTCACAGGTATATCCAACTAATGAATCCTTTATAGAGTAATGCGCATATCTTAAATTCAGTTACCAAACACAATTCAAACACCATATTCTTTATTTTTGCTTTGATTTGAAAGGAAGGAATCGATAAAGAACAAGAGGATTCTACAGATGACGAAGTGGATCACAATCAAAATGATGGATCAAAAAGGCATCTAACCAATCACCATCCGTCTCCATTTCCAAAAGATGATTATTCTGAATGTAGTGTATGTTTTGATAAATTTTAAGTGGTATAATAGTTTTGTAAGAAAGAAATAATAACAATAATAATAGTAGTTGCATGAAGTATACATCTTATTTAGATAATACACAATGAGAAAACAAATTTATCAGAACTATATAGCTCCTCTGAAGGCTACTGTCGGTCCCAAGCCCGGGTAAAGGAGGAGGGTTGGGCATGGAGTCAGCGACCACATCCCGTAAAAAACTAACTCACTAAAAAAACGCTAACCAGAAAAAATTATTCAAACCATAACTATGTGATAATATGTTAGCGTAATACATTTCAAACAACAGTCTGATCACATGGTTACTTGTTAAGATATTTATCTATGAATAAAAGGAAGTCGAATGACATAAACGATATCAGGGAAAAAAACACTATGAATTAGTTTTGCCTGGTTAGCGTTTTTTTGGTGAGTTAGTTTTCTACGATATATGGTCGCTAACCTCATGCCCAACTCTCCTCCTTTATCTGGGCTTAGGACCGGCAGTAGCCCCCGGAGGAGCTACAGGCGAAGTTAATGAATTACATCACTCCAGATGAATTAGCGTTACCCATATTGGAGTTTTCCTGTAAGTACATATTGTTTTTGAACTTCTATATGACTGAAGTGTAAACAGATTGTAAGTATTCTTCCTGGACAACTTTAATGCTTAACAATAAAGACTGAGTTACAATCAATCTTATGACTTGTTTTTATTGAATCGTTTGACTTTATTAGTTCTTTTTCAGTCAATGCAGTTTGAAAATTACGAAAGTATTTGAAATGCTTAAATTATTCAGTCCCTTGTATGGAAGTTAGACGTGTACACCAATGAGTTCCGGTCTAGGGATGTAAAGGTCAAGCGAAATCTTAGGTCTTGGGTTTGATCCCTCATAATGGGTTGTGGATATACATTGCTGATAAGTCTCAAACTAGGACGAGATAGTTGTCCAGTGTTTTCTGGTTTTCGGTATCGGTTTAGGTAATATCAGCTAGCGATTTGAACCTGACGATTTTATTACGTTTACGAGTTATATCTCATGTAATTCATAATCAATGAATTCCCAGGGTGAGAACTCGGTTATAATGCGAAGTCAAAGACTCACAGTGAAGAATGTTTTTTTGGTAAAAGGGAAATCTTATACATCAGTATTTCTTTAAATGTAGAAAGTTGATACATATCTTTGAAATCAATTGGTGGTCTGTTAATCAATGATCTAAGAGAGAGTTATCACACGAGTTTGCTATGAGCCAGGTATCGTCAATGATAATTTCGTGAACTCAGAGATTTTATGGTCTTAAATTTGATTCATAACAAGCTCGTAAAGTCCTAATGCTGAAGAACCTAACAATGAGACGAAACCTTGTCAAATACTCATAAAAGTACCATGGTTTTCAAATCGAAGTCAGTCCTTGTTGTAAACTACTATCAGTTAAAGGTTTTTCATCTAAAACTAAACATCTACCTGTATATCGCTTTGTTATAACGAAAATGGATCTAATTGTTCGTTTCAGTTACACTAGATACGACATCATGACACCTTATTATATTACATACTCGATTCAGTTAACCAACTGTTTGATCAAGAACTAGACTAAGTCATAATAAGAGTTTTGTTTTTACTCAATTATAAAAAAGACAATAGGTAGAATCAAAAGTGAAGTATATTTTGATAATAAATAAGATAATCTCTTAAATTTGATATATATGTCTTTAATTATTGACTTCTAATTACAGGTCGGTTACACTGAAAATGTCATTATTTCATTTACTTTCAATTAATTTCAATAGTTGAGATCATGAGTCAATTGAAGCTAGATCACCATGGAAAACCTAGAAGCACTGGATGGCCGTTTCATTCTATTGTGGGACTCCTCAGCAGTGCGCATCCACGATCCCGCACTCGCGAGCGAGATTCGAACCCAGGACCTATCAGTCTCGCGCAAGAGCGCTTAACCACTAGACCATTGAGCCGGCATGCAACGGTGTCAATGTCTAACTTCAATGGATCCACGAAATTGAGCGACACATTCACCATTGTCTTCAGTGTGTTGTTACCTCACAACAGAACTCCATTGGTCACTGTTTTTCACTAGAACTCCAGGAAATATCTCTTGAAGTCAGTCACTAGTGAGTATACATTGACTCATGATCTCAACTACTGAAATGACTATAATATCCACCAACCCCCCTTTTTGATATTTCAATTCATTGTTATACTAATTGATTTCTCTTTAATAAAAAAATAACTTCCTATTCCATGTTGTAGAATGTTACAACGAGTTCTTTACATAATAAAACTGTAATATGGCTTACTACAAATATTAATACAAAGGTAAGTAGTTGCTTTATAATCTAATTTCATATAGATACACAATTAGGTGTTAGTAACATAAATTAGTATTGAAATATGAAACTTTCCACGCACACACACACACAAAACTATAAGAATAATCTTAAGATGGAAGAATCTTAATGATCGGAGAAACGAATTTTCGTTTCTTAAAATGGAATGGAAGAAGAAAAGGAATCTTGATCGATAGACCATGTGTAATGGTGTAATCATTAACCAGAAGAACAGATTTTCTTAGAATGAAATAAGAATGATTAAATACAAGTTATTTACAATTGAATGGAATTCATCACTCTACATCAACTTCATTAACTATGAGGAACCATTTGATAATGTGAACAAGACAATACTATGGTGGCTTCTTCGACACTACGGCATACCTGAGAAGATTGTCGATATCATACGGAATCGTGCTGAGAATTCTATATTGTACCAGATTATAATATTGTATAAACCCATTAATAATAATAATAATCCCTATGATGGATTAAACTGCCAAATCGTTCATGGAGAACAGCTCGCTGACTCGTTCGAAGTAAAGACCGGTGCCAGGCAAGGTTGCTTACTCCCACACTTTCTCTTTCTCCTGGTGATCGACTGGATCATGAAGACGTCAACATCTGAAGAGAAGCACGGGATACAATGGACAGCTAGGATGCAGCTGGACAATTTAAACCTCGTGCATGATCTGGCTCTTCTATCACACACACAACAACAAATGCAGGAGAAGACGACCAGTGTAGCAGTAGCCTCAGCAGCAATAGGTCTCAATATACACAAAGGGAAAAGCAAGATTCTCCGATACAATACAGCATTCACCAGTCGAATTACATTTGATGGAGAAACTTTGGAGGGTGTGAAAACCTTTACATATCTGGGCAGCATCATTGATGAACACAGTGGATCTGATGCAGATGTGAAGGCGCAGATCGGCAAAGCAAGAGCAACATATTTACAACTGAAGAACATCTGGAAGTCAACTCAACAACTGTTAACCAACACCAAGATCAGAATTTTCAATATAAATATCAAGATAATTCTACTGTACAGGGCTGAAACCTGAAGAACTACGAAAACCATCATCCAGAAGATACAGGTGTTTATTAACAGTTGTCTACGCAAGATACATAGGATCCGTTGACCAGATACTATGAGCAACAGCCTACTATGGGAGAGAACAAACCAGATTTCAGCGGAGGAAGAAATAAGGGAAAAGCACTGGAAGTGGATAGGTCACACATTGAGGAAAGAAGCCAGATGCGTCACAAGACCAGCTCTCATATGGAATCCTGAAGACCAAAGGAGAAGAGGAAGACCAAATAACACATTATCCCGAAAAATGGAGACAGATATGAGAAAAATGAACAGTATCTTTAAAAGAGTTTCGTTTTTTTCACATAATCTTCTGTAATATCACACCACAACACAGTATATTACCTTTTCATATAATGACACTGAGCAAATCATCTTGAATAATTGATTACTTATTTGAGTACTGATGTTCAAATTATGAAGATACTAATTCACAAACCCACTAGATTATTCAATGAGTCCTATTGTTATACTGAACAGTTACGTAATAAAGCACAATTTAATTGATCTTCAGTATGTGTTTGTTCCTTTTTTTTCTGTTCTTTAAACTTATTTCAGATTAGTAGAGCTCACAATTCTTTGTATTTGCGTCTTTTAAGTATTAATCGACCAGAAATGATTTACATTATAATGGGTTGTTTCTGTTCAATCATATCAGGATTATTACAACCAGCTTTTTCACTTCTTTACTCTGAAGTTTATCAGGTAATATACAACAATGTTTCAATTTGTATAGTTACCATATAGATAAATGGTTTGAGTAATTTTTTTCTGGTTGGCGTTTTTTTAGCGAGTTGGTTTTCTTCGGAATGGGGTCGCTAACCCCATGCCCAATCCTCCTCCTTTACCCGGGCTTGGGACCGACAGTATTTCCCGGATGAGCTACAGGCGGAGTTGGATTAGTATCATAGGGAAATGTTTCGTGCTTTTATTATCAATTAACTTGACGATTATTATCTACATATGTGCTTTTATTAGTGAGATTGTTATGATAAACAACAGTTTGACTAACACGTGTAGAATATAATACTTTCACAAGTTTGGAGAACTTTTGTAGTCGTGATCTATACAAAGATGTAATTCGTAACAGGCTTTATAGTAGTAGGCAATTGTCACTTGTAATAAGGAAATGGTAATACTGGATGATGCAAATTCATATTGTACAACAAAATATTAGTTCTTTCAAAGGTACTCAGATGCCTTATTGTCAACTTGCAATTATCATCAAACCTAAATTCAGGACTTTCAGCTGATCGATTCCAAACACTTTTTATATGGAGCAATGTTCGTTAGTATAGGAGTTTGTTGGAAGAAATTTAGAGGTGATCAAACCAAAACATGACATCAATCCATAAAGTCGTTGATAGCTGTTTGTTGGTCGATAGAGAATAGTTTATGGGGTTACGCGCAATAATCGTGACTAATGGCTTAAGATGTTGGGTGGTATGGTTGAGAGCCTGACGTGATTGCACAGATATAACCAAAATAGGTGGCTGTCTGAGGGGGCAACACCCGAAGCCTTTGACATAAAGGTCTGATCCACAAGGCAGTGGAGCATCGTAAGGAGATACAGTCCCATGGTAGTCGGTGGCCAACAATTGGTTCATACACCATCTGTTCCTTCAAGATGCTGAAGCCCATGTGCACCATTGGTTTGGAATCAGAGTTTTCCAACTCCCCTAGGTGGACTCGCCGTGTCCACTAACCCGGTTAAAGTGCCAGACATTCGCTTTCTGTCATCTCAATTTCGTGAACAACACCCTCGCCACGGGAAAGCAGTGAATAGGAATTCCCTGGTAGAGGCTACGTGAGAGCATTTCGAGAGAGAGAGCGTATTCTCCCCATTCTCGGTCGTACCAGGGCATTTGGGGGCATATAGTGAAATAAAATCGTAAATTCATTATATATGTATATATACACATTATCTCATTTATATTGTGCGTTAATTCTAGGTATTTGATTTACGCAAAACTCCTGATGAAATGACCAAAAAAATTAATATGGTTTCTGGTATTATGGCTGGATTAGGATTTATTCAATTGTTTATCGGTGCTACTCAGGTATAATACAAATTTTTTATGGGTAAAATTATACTGTGGGTAAATTTGGGTATTTCAGTTGGTGATGGGATTTTGTGGATTTGTGGTTTTATTTTTATGTTGTATTCATTGAAGAATAATCAAACTAAGGAGTTATTGTGTGACTGCTTCATCTTAGTATGGAACTTTTCGACCGGTGTACTATATAACCCTCCTTAGCTTTCAACTAACTGATATATTTAAAAAAAAAGACTTTTTGTTTTCGTGATCAATCCACTCAATGTTCAATTTATTTGAAATCCCATGCATATGTTATGTAACTACTTAGTATCCTTAGTCTAAATATCTAGTAGATTACCAAAGCTGTAGACGCATAAAAAAAGGTAGTTGAGAAATATGTTTCACATCTCTGAATATTATCCATAGAAAAGTACTATATTGACTAGGGATACATAGAACAAACCATGGTGTGGTGAATGAGAACATCAGTGGGGAACAAACGAATGAGTTTGAATAAAAAATTACAGAATATCTTAGTAAAATCTGAGAACCATACAATAAATACTTCATCTGCAAAATGTCAATCAGTTATATCAAACTTGATTGTTTCTTCGCTTCTATAACAATCACTATCTTTTCTCGTCCTCTTCTCTTCGCCAGACATTCTACTTCCTGTTGGTGATACATACTACTTATGTCTGTCGACATCAGTAGCGCACATCACACATGTTACCCTCTTTAAACCGTCACTCTTGCGTTGGTTCTGCTAGCCATGTCACTTGCCCCTTTTCTGCAGTCTGTCCCACGCTCTCCAAGTGTGTGGTGCACTTACCTTCATAGCTCCGTCGACGTGCCGGGCCATCGAAATCAGGCGTACACCAAGCACCCGCAACGTTCAACGCCTGAGCTCCAACAACCTTCTGAGTCATCTACATCCGAAATCCGCTCAGCAGCCACACGTCTCACCTTTCCTCTCTACCAAAAGCACTCGCTACAGCCAACGTTGTCCCGCTTGACGTCACCTTCCCGCACCAGACCGCCGCATCTACCACTTCATCTCTAGGCCCCTCAACGGCATCCATAGAACATAACCCTCTCCATCTCCTGTTTGTTAGCGACACCAAATGAAGTCTTTGCTGCATGGTTCTCAGATTTTTACTAAGATATTCTGTAATTATGCATCCAAATACATTTGGTTGTTCCCCACCAATGTTCTCGTTCACTACAATGGGACCAGTCTATATGGTTATTGATTGTTAATCTGATTCAGCTTGGTAGATGTATATCAATAAAAATAATCTAGAATTTTTCATACATATACATAATTTATCTGGGAATTTCATTTATTTACCAAGTTTAAAGATTGATGAATTTCGGTTCACTTTTATTGGTGTTTGAATCTTCCCGTTGATATTCAAGACTAAAACTGATTAGTGTATTTTGACTTACGAACGAATTGCCTCGATTTCGTTGTTAAGTCACGAGCACTATAAGAAGAGACGAATGGTGGCTAGTAGCGGAATCCAAGACGTGTATTTCATCCAAGTTGAAGCTCATCAGCTGAATGTAGTTTCATCCCAATATTGATTTTTACTTAGGGACTCGAACACAATGCCTTTGACCTCAAACACTACCACGTTATCCACATTGTTACTTAGTCCAGATAGCCAATGGCTTGTACAATGAGGTGAAATCGGTAACCAAGTGAATAATGCGATAGCTTTTGAAGCAATTAGTACTAGATTCCAGGGCAGGAATGAGCATCAACGCTGAGATGCAGGTAAACCCAGCTGATAAGTCTCAAATAGGAAGAAACGCACATTCTGGATTCCACTGCTAGCCACCATCCAACTCTGCTTGTGATGATTGGTGACTTTTTTTCTAAAATCATCACATTTATGATGGAAACCAACATGTGTCATCTCGTCAGTGAGTGAATTAATTTCAGAAGTATTGCCTTTAACAAATTGTCTGATGATCACTAACATTTTTAGAAACAAAATTATATGCATTTTTCACTAATTTATGTCCAGATTGCGTGAATACAATTGATGATAATTAAAATAAAGTTCTCATAGTTTTAATCGCGAATTGATCTTAGCTAGACCACCACTGAAATCCTGGTCCTAGTTTGGGACACCTTTGTAGTGTGCATCCAAAACTCCAGATTCGGCAATCGAACCCTTAGCTGTTGGTCTCGCGCGCAAACGCTTAACCCCTATGATGGCTTAGCTGCGGTCATCCTGTGATTTGAACCATGAGAGTTCTGCAGTCTGCACAAAACCCTATATCAACAGTACTCGTTTGCTCACTAATGTCTAGCTATTGGATCCGATTCTCTGAGTTATGGTGAGAATTCGTGATTAGTGAGGTTCAACCTTGTCTGTTATGAGACAGTTATCGAACACAAGTAATGGCTGAGGGTTGCACAGTATCGTGGGTTGATTGAAGTTAGATATTAGCACCAATGTATGCCGTCTCATTAATCTAGAGATTAGGCGTTTGAGCATTATACTGAAAATCCTTGGTTCTATTCCCTGTGGCGAGGTCATGGATACCGAAACTATGTAGATCTTTATTAAAGTGCATTATGGAAATCATTGAATTCTGCAGGTTTTCATCATATATTGAACTAGGAAACATTAGACAACTGTCTCATCCTTGTATCGAACTCAGATGTGCACATACACAGCCCCACCTAGGATCGAACTCAAGACCTTTAGGTTTATGATAGGGTCTTTTATATCCACTAATAAAGAGTCACATACGTGGGAGAAACAAATGTCCGATGCTTCCTATTTTACAATGTTATTGTGGCGTGGGTTACTTATATCCCCATGAGTAGTATATAAAGATGGTCAGGCATTGAATGTATTTCGGTATAAGATCGATAACGAAGGTACGGAAACGAAACTCCATCAGTATGAAAATGCATGAGCTATAATAATCGGGGGCTATGGACTAATATTTGTAGAAAAAATGGTCAAGATTGAGACAATTGATAATTTGCAAATCAACCGTTTACTGTATGGTTGTCAGATTTTAGTGAGATGGTCTGTAAATTTGTGCCTAAATACATTCGATTGTCCCAACTCGTGTTCTCGTTCACTACACTAAGATTGGCCAAGTTTATGGCAGAGTATATCATTTAAGGAACTGTGTCATTTGTAACATCCAATTGCATGGTTTGGAAAAGGTAGCATAAAATCTATCGACTGAGCTATTCATTCTCACTTGGTAGATAGTAAACATGATATTAAGATAAATGAACTTTTTGTTGTTATTAATTAAGTCCCAAACAATCTGTTCAGAAGAGTAAGGTTATAACTCCTTTATCTAGCTGAAGCCATAGGGATCAACTCCAGAAGGCCTAACTTATATATCCAAATGAAGTATGTTTAACATATCCACGACTGTATCATCATTAACTTAAACTGGATACTGTAAAACCTTTACCCACCAATTCCCTTTAAGTTAAATAACCATTGTGAACCTGGAAGTATTTCATGGCTATCTCAATGGTGATATAACGTAAATCGATTTGTGATCTCAATGGAATTAATCAATCTCCTAAATGCCCATTCTGACAATTCCCCTTGTTCTTATGTCTGTCCAACCCTATTCTTAATTCATACATTCATCGTTCCCAATCTATATGAATTTCTTATAATAATTTCCTTGATGTCACCTCTCTAATCACATAATCCTTGTCTCTTCTTACCCTCCATTTCTAGTCTAGTTGACCTTTCATTTTTATATATCAATGTTCTTAATAGGTATATGTGTGATCAGATAGTTTTTCTTCTTCTTATCACTATCCAGACAATAATAATAATAGTATTACTATTATTATCAATATCATTATCCCCTACTATCCAGATATGTTATTCATATGATTTATGTTATGATTTTTATTTTGACTATATCTCGACACCTTGTGACCTTTAGTAAATGACCTCCCTAATCTACAAGTGACTTAATTTATGCCCTAACAGATGTAAAAGTTTGCCGTTTTCAATATATAACATATTTCAATTGACTCATGATTTCGACTATGAAAAATACTGAAATCTCCACTAAACCCCTTCAGATCTATAATCATATACTCACTAGTGACTGACTTCAAGAGATATTTCCTTGAGTTCTAGTGGGAAGCAGTTCAGCCACGTCTGTTGTTGAGATATCAACTCACTGAAGACAAATGGTGAAAGGTTGCTCAAAATCGTGGATTGGTTGACGTTAGATATTAACACCGTTGGATGCCGGCAGGCTCAGTGGTCTATCGGTTAAGTGATCTGGAGCGAGATTGATAGGTCCTGGGTTCGAATTTCGCGAGTGCGGGGTTGTGGATGCGCACTGCTGAGGAGTCCCACAATAGGAAGAAACGGCCGCCCAGTGTTTCCAGGTTTTCCCTGGTGGTCTAGCTTCAATTGACTCATGATTTCAACTATGAAAATACTGAAATCTCCACTAAACCCCTTCAGATTATTTGATTCATTAATCCATGCCTTATTATGGCCTTTTGTAGAAATAACACAATAGTTATGAACTTATTACTGTAGCGCCTAATGGCGAAGTTATTGAAAACAATTATTCGCTTAAATGTTCTTTGTTTCTGAACATTCCATGAAGATATACATATAAGTTGATTGATTTTATTTCATGCAATCGATCTATCAGTGATTACTTGATACCATTCAAATTAGTTGATATTATAGTTTTCACTGAAGACTTGATGTCAACTACGAAACGATGCAAAACCATAGAAAGTATGTAAATCATTCACTGATTAGTAATGTAATCTTTCTCCTTAAGTTGTGAGAGTACTGAATTCAATTTGATGTTAGATTGTTGTTGTATATTGTTGAGAAGTCTCATACTAGACATTAACACCTATCCATTGTATTCCCTGATATTCTCAATCGTTATTTAACTGATCTTAGTCAGTTTATAATGAGTATGCTCTTGAAGCTATCTAGGTATTTAGTTATAGATAGTAATCAGTTATATGCTATAAAGAAGAGTCAGAGAGTGATTAGAATTAGAAAAATCATTACTTAGGCTTCATCAGTGTATATATATATCTTTTCAGTTACTCATTTACCAAGTGTACTCTCCTTTAAGCCACATAATTTTTATGTAAGAGCTAGTAATACTACTACCCAGTTGCCCCAAACTTAAATACATGCAGCAATGTTTGAATCCGTAACTTAATCATTCGAATTTGAATGTTTTGACATCCTCTTTCGCATTTTGTTCCAAAGACTCATTGTTAAAATGGTGGAGAAGATTTGTAGCTTAGGTGGATGACTTTGATGTAGGTTTGTTCTCTGAGCTGGATGGTTTGGTCGTGGAGTTTTCATCGTCCTTCTGAACGACATCATCAGCACAAACTTCGGGTAGACATTAAACTCATTGTTAAATAATCATCCTCGACAATTAAAGAAATATTTCACTAGTATTTGTCCCTTAACCTTAAATGTTCCATCTTATTTTTGTGTAAAAACATGGATATAGTAACTGTTGTGTGTAAAATATTACTTACTTACTTACGCCTGTTACCCCTCGTGGAGGAGTATAGGCCGCCGACCAGCATTCTCCATATAACCCTGTCCTGGGTAAACCATTCCAGTTCTTTCCAGTTGCTATTCATCCTTTTCATATCGGCTTCTATTTCCCGGTGTAATGTGTTCTTTGGCCTTCCTCATTCCCGCTTCCCTTCAGGATTCCAAGTTAGCGATCGCCTTGTGATTCAGTTTGGTGATTTCCTCAGTGTATATCTTGTCCACTTCCAACGTCTTTTCCTAATTTCCTCTTCAGCTAGAGTGTGTAAAATATGGTGGAAAAAAAGTACATCCTTTAGTTCTGTACAATATATCAAACAACACTGTTGTGATAAGTTACTGTGGGAGACAACAGACCAGATTCCAGCGGAAGAAGAAATCAGGAAGAGGCGCTGGAAGTGGATTGGGCACACTTTGAGGAAATCACCCAACTGCGTCACAAGACAAACACTCACATGGAATCCTGAAGGCCAAAGGAGAACAGGAAGACCAAAAAACGCATTACTCAGAGAAATAGAGACAGACATGAGAAGAATGAACAAAAACTGGATAGAACTAGAAAAGAAAGCCCAGGACAGAGTGGGTTGGAGAATGCTGGTCAGCGGCTTATGCTCCATTGGGAGTAACAGGCGTAAGTAAGTAATTGTGATAATCAGTTCATTTGTATATCATTCATATCCTTTTCAGCAACATTATTTTATTAAATGCCAATATTTTTATTCCCTTTAAAAACAAATTAGGGTTATTTATTTGGAGTCGCTGCAGAACGTTTAACTAAACGTTTACGATCAAATTTGTTCGACTCTATGCTGAAACAGGTAATCTGTTGTTATTGTATCTATATGTATATCATAAATGGTAGAAATTAGGCGACACAAATCTATAAACCTTGGTTTCTTGTTGGTTAGGAACCACCAGCAATGTGTACCTATAATCTTTAGGGAAGGTTGTTACAAATGAGCTATTTATGGTAATGATTAAACTTCTATAGGAGTGATATGTTTACAGCTGATTGATAACTTAATATTGGTCAACACCATGTTTGAATATTTCTCTAAGCGTCGGTCGAAATCTATTAACTGAACTGAAATACATCCACTAATTTAAGTAAACTTGATAACACCTTACACTATGTTGAAATTTCTAGTATATGCTTTAAGACTGTCAGTATGGTACAATAATGCTAAATTCTTACCTAAATCATTTTGTATATACGATATGTACATGTATTGAGAGTAGGATGTGTGTCATATGGAATAGTTTTCCCCCAAAAAATTCAGTAAAACATAGTGATTGAGTTTAGGACCTGGTACGGCTGAGAACGGGGAGAGTCCGCTCTCCCTCTACAAATGCTCTCACATGACTACGCCTATATAGCATCTGACAGGGAAGTCCTAATTACTGCCTTCTCGTGACATTACTGTTGTTTACAAAATTGAGAGGACAAAAAGCGAATGTCCGGAGCTTCAACTGGGTTGGTGGACACGGAAATTCTACCTAGGGGAGTTGGAAAACCCTGATTCCAAACTAATGGTGTACATGGACTCCAGCATCCTGACAGAACAAATGGCGTATGAATCAATCGTTAGTCACCAACTACTGTGAGACTGCATCTCCTCACGATGCTCCACTACCTTGCGGATCAGACCTTTAGGTCAAAGGCTCGGGGTGTGGCCACGTGAGAAAACCACCTGCTTCAGTTTGGGCATCTGGGTAGTATCACTGACCTCACACAAATCGAATGAGATTTGTGTGGCGCATATGTATCTCGTGCTTCCTTGTACCAATATTTATATATCAGAGGGGGTTTTGTGGAGAATTTAGTATTTTCATAGTTGGAATCTCGCGAGTGCGGGATCGTGGATGCGCACTGCTGAGGAGTCCCATAATAGGACGAAACGGCCGTCCAGTGCTTCCAGGTTTTCGATGGTGGTCTAGCTTCAATCGACTCATGATTTCAATTGTGACAATATTTATGTGTTTAAATAAATAAATTCTTCAGCCACAATATCTTGGTACTTTTCAATTGAATCACTAAACACAATCTTTCATATGAAGTTGTCATAATAGATTGAGAAAGTTTTCACATTTGATCATAATTCTTGTTATTACGCAAAACATACATATTTGTTACCTGTAGTCTCTCCGGGGGCTACTGCCGGTCCCAAGTCCGGATAAAAGAGGAGGGTTGGCTATGGGGTTAGCAACCCTATCCCGTAGAGCACTAACTCGCTAAAAAAAAACACTTGTTTTTTGGGTATATGAGATAAATAAAATAATGGAAAACTTACCATTGACAAGAAATGAGATCTCATTGAATTTCATGAGTTTCTTCAAAACCCCAAGATGACCAATGAAAACTAGTTGAAAAAACTGGTTTATTTAATCTCTTTCACTATTGCTATGACAAGGAAACTTTGATTTAGTTTTGTTGCTCCAACTGGAAGTTACATATTATTATCTGAAAGGAATTCTGAATGTAACTTATCGACAACAAATGCCTCTTAACGCTGGATGTTTGGAATAGGTTTTCAGCTTCTATGCTGAAAAAGACGAGATATCCATCTATCAATTAAGGGACGAGTATATTTTCGATTGTAGATATACTGATGAAGCGTTCTAGTTTATTTGATATTCATCACTTGGTTTCTGATGATAATCACTCAATTAAAATCATTCTAATTTCAAAAATCGGGAGCTCGATGAATTATATGTGTTAATTTTCAGTACAACTACTAAGATTTCAATAAATTTCTAGATGTAAAATGTTTAACCACGTAACTTTATTATTTTCTTGCTATCTGAATTCATGAACCAATTAAAGCTAGACGACCATGGAAAACCTGGAAGCACTAGACGGCTTTTTCGTTCTAGTATGTGACTCCTCAGCAGTGCGCTTCCACGATCCCGCCCGCGGGATTCGGAACCAAGACCCATCGGTCTCGCATGCTAACATTTAACCTTAAGACCATCGAGGAGTCCCATACTAGGATGAAACGGCCGTTTAATCCTTCCAGGTTTTCTATGGTGGTCTAGCTTTAATTGACTCACTAATTCATATATTAAATTACTTAAATCTTCTCAAAACCCCCTTCTGATATTTTCTTTCTATCAAAATTAAGGAGATTGGTTGGTTTGATCGATCTGACAATCGACCTGGTGCACTTACTGCATTTCTGTCCACAGATGCTTCAAAAGTTGCTCAAATTAGTGGTTCCAGATTGAGTACAGCATTTGAAGCTGTAGTTTTAGTCATTGCTTCCTTGGTGATTGGATTTATTTATAGTTGGCAGTTAACTTTAGTTATGATCCCTTTTATACCGGTACTACTGTTATCTTCTCGTATAAATGTAAGTGTTTTGTTTGTAATTTTTTTGGTTATATTCGTCTTTAAACACTCATTTTCAGGTTAAGTTAAGTACTTTAGTAGTACTGAAGTAAACGAGAACACAAGTGGGGACAATCGAGTGTATTTAAGCGAAAGTTATAGACTATCCCACTAAATTCTGATAACCATATAGCAAACAGTTAATTTGCAAAATAGCAACCAATTATCTCAATCTTCACTGTTCCTTCTGTAGATATCAGTTCATCTTCCCCAATTCCTTTGTTCATGCATTTTCCTACCGATTGCGCTTCATTTCAGTCCTTTCTTTATCGGTCTTCTGCCAAAATACATTCTATGCCTGACCATCACCACATACTACTTATATGGATATAAGTAGACCACACTGCAGTATTACATAACTTATGTGCCGAATAATCAATTTGAAATCTATTCAAATACAAATTTCTCGAAACTTAGACGGGCAATTAGAATAATAATTAGAATAATTCATTTTATCTATTCCTAGGAGATAGTCAAATCATGTATGTCTCCTTGTTTTTAGAAATGTACTATTACTCTTAAGGACTTTGATCATTCATTTTCTGATTAATCTGACATGTAACCAGTTTTGTATTTCTGAACACTATCTCTGACTGATACTACGTAGTGTTTGACAATATTAATACCATGAGGTACAGAATATTATTCTAATTCCTTGATTATACAAGTTCTGTTTGGCACAAGCCGGACTCCATGACTTTTGTTCGGACAAAAACTAGGTAATTGTGTAATATTTTGTGTGTACATTTACATCTTTATAGTTCTGTATCCGTAACGAAACTGCTGTCGTTTGATTCACTGGTATTCAGTTAACACACAAACGTTAAGGTATATAAATTATATAGAGTATTCTGAGATCCTGAGAATATATATATATATTGGTTACTGTGTATTTCCCAATGTCGTGTTTGTCTAGGTAGGTGCGCCTTGGTAACAAGTGACTAAAACGGTGCCGAATTTACAGAATTCCCTGTTGACTACCTTTAACTACCTAATATATATATGCTCATAAATATATGTCTTTATTGATCAACAGTTTCTTTATCTAGTTTTCAAAGTAAATTTATGCTTATTAAATACTGATAGTAGTTGAAGTTAGACATTAACACCGTTGAATGCCGGCTCAGTGGTCTATCGGTCAAGTGCTACGGTGCAAGACTGGTAGGTCCTGGGTTCGAATCTCACGAGGCGGGGTCGTGGATGCATACTGCTGAGGAGTCCCACAGTAGGACGAAACGGCCGTCCAGTGCTTCCAGGTTTTCTATGGTGGTCTAGCTTCAATTGACTCATGATTTCAACTATATATAAAACTTATATTTATTGTTCAGATGAAAAGGGTATCGAAAAATGAAGATAAAATTGTTGCTAAAGGGATATCTATTGCTAAAGAATCAATTAGTGCTCATCGTACTGTGAAAAGTTTATCATTAGAAGAATATTTTTATCAACGTTTTAAATTGGCATGTATTGAATGTTCCAGGTAAATAATTTAAACCTGATTTTAATGATAACAAGTTGAAATAGTTGTATCTCGATGTTTTATTCCCTTTTTTTTAGAATCGATTTCAGTAAAGTAAATGATATAAGTAGATGTCACTTCTTTATTAACAAATCTCCTATTCATAGAGACAATTTGCTTTCTTTGTGATTATGCCCCCAAATGCTCTGGTACGGCCGAAAGTGAGGAGAGTCCGTTCTCCCTCTTCAAATGCTCTCACATAACCACGCGTATACAGCCTTTGCCAGGGAAGTCCTACTCAATGCCTTATCGTACCACGGGTGTTGTTTACGAAATTGAGAGGATGAAAAGCGAATGTCCGGAGCTTTAACCGGATTGGTGAACACGGAATATAAACCTAGGGGAGTTGGAAAACCCTGATTCCAAACCAATGGTGCACATGTGCTGGCTCCAGTATCCTGAGGGAACAAATAATGTATGAATCAATTGTTGGTCACCGGCTACCATAGGACTGCATCTCCTGACGATGCTCCACTGCCTTGTGGATCAGATCTTTAGGTCAAAGGCTCCGTGTGTGACCCCCTAAGATAACCACCTGTTTCAGTTTGGGCACCCGGGCAGTATGACAGCCCTCATACAAATCAAATGAGATTTGTGTGGCGCATATATACCTTTGTGATTATACTAACTATGAAAAAGTCAACATCCTAAAACACTTCTTAGAAGAACTACAATTGAGACTTAACAATGATTTCTGTAGACAAATAAATGGTGTTCCAATTAAGTCTACATTACATCCTTTTATAGTAGACTATTTTACTACCAACCTGAAGAACACTATCATCCCAGCAATAATCGATAAATTATGTTTTTTATAAGGTATATATATGGATGATGTCGTTATCATCTGTGACGAAAACAGTGACCTTAATAAAATATTGCAAGAGTTCAATAATTGCCATCATCCCATTAACTTCATAATAGTATCGAAGTTGGATTCAGAATCGTACTTTGTTAGATGTATCTTTATAACTATATTTATGCAGTAAGCTAACCTAGAACAGGTAGTATACAAATTTCCAGAATTGGATGGTTCTGGTGAGTAGGAAGAGAAATTTCATCTGTTCTCTATCTTTAAAATCACGAAAAATATACAGAAAAGATAAAATTGATGATCAGCTAAATAAAATTCAACGCATACCATTGGAAAATGATTTTCCGCCTAGGTTCTTTGTCGTTAAACTGAAACCAAAAAGTTACGTTTAAATTACTCCCATGGTTTTCGAAGGAAGTTTCGCTCCTGAACATTGAATTCAAGGGAGATACGTATGCAGAGATACTAAGGAATAGATTATTTAGATTTGTGAAAAAGAAGTTTGAACCAGCAGAACTCCGAATTGCTTTCTCTAGTTGGAAAATTACTCGGGAAAGTGTCATTAATAAACTACCTATTGGGTCACCTTGATGTGCACCTGTCTGTTTAGTTTCTTTTGCTAAGCAGGTTATATTAAACTTATAAGGCAGGCACCTGGCAAACAAATATCCAACTACTACCCTGTGAGGCTATCTAGAAAGAAATAGAAATCGATCAACAACCTAATCCTTAAGCACATGGTCAACTCTGGTCACTTGCCACCACGTGAATTGTCGTTAAAGATCGTCTACAAAGTTAAAAGCACTAATTAAAAGAAAATTTGAATGATGAGGTATTTCCTGGAGTTCTTGTGAGAAGCAGTGACCAGTGGAGTTCAACCGGGTCTGTCGTGAGATAACAACTCACTGAAGACAATGGTGGACGTGTCGCTCAATTTGGTGAATCGGTTGAAGTTAGACATTAACACCGTTGGATGCCGTCTCAATGGTCTAGAGGTTAGGCGCTCTTGCGCGAGACTGATAGGTTCTGGGTTCGAATCTCACGAGACGGGATTGTGGATGCGCACTGCTGAGGAGTCCCACAATAAAATGAAACGGCCGTCCAGTGCTTCCAGGTTTTCCCTGGTGGTCTAGCTTCAATTGACTCATGATCTCAACTATTAAAATTACTCTAATATTCACAAAACCGAAAAACCTCAACCCTTACATTGATCTTACAATTTTATGGTATTTAACTATCCAATGATCATCTTACAACTCCAACTATATTCATATCTGTTTAGTATTACTTTTTTCTGGTTAGTGTTTTTTTAGCGAGTTAGTTTTCTACGGGATGGGGTCGCTAACCCCATGCCCAACCATCCTTCTTTACCCGGGCTTGAGACCGGCAGTAGCCCTCGGAGGAGCTACAGGTTGAGTTGTTTAGTATTACTCTGTATCATTTTTTGATATTCATGTATCCAAGTTCATTTTATTGTCCATCAATTGATTTCATTTTTATTTTTTTTTATTTAAATTTTACAGTACACATTTACAAGAAGCTATTAAAATTGGTTTAGTTCAATCGATTGCTTTATCTGGTCCCGTACTTAGTTTAACTGCATGTTTTGCATTAGGAAATTATTTAATACAACAGAATGCCATTTCAATGATATCATTGTTTAAGTTAGTTTAAACTTCATTTCAATATTTTATTTATTTATTTATTTAAACACATAAATATTGGTGCAAAGGGGAATCAGGTACATATGCGCCACACAAGTCACTTGATTTTTGTGAAAGCTATGATACTGCCCAGGTGCCCAAACCGAAGCAGGTGGTTTACTTAGGGGGCCACACCCGGAGTCATTCGACCTAAAGATCTGATCCACAAGGCAGTGGAGCATCGTCAGGAGATACAGTCCCATGGTAGCTGGTGACCAACGATTGATTCATACACCATTTGTTCTGTCAGGATGTTGGAGCCCATGTGCACCATTGGTTTGGAATCAGGGTTTTCCAACTCCCCTAGGTTTACTTTCCGTGTTCACCAACCCGGTTAAAGCACTGGACATTCGCTTTTCGTCCTCTCAATTTCGTAAACAACAGTGATGCGGCGAGAAGGCAGTAATTAGGACTTCCCTGTCAGATGCTATATAGGCGTGGTCATGTGAGAGCATTTGGAGAGGGAGAGCATACTCTCCCCACTCTCGGCCGTACCAGGGCATTTGGGGGTAATATTAGTGTATATATGTTATGTTTAAAACATGTTGTAAATATATCATTAGTCCGATTCATTTATAATGCTAAATAGATTGCGATCATTGTTGAATTGTTGCTGGTAGTGGAGCTTAGGACTAGCGCTTCTTCCTACTGTAATTCATCAGTTGCATCCTGATCTTAATGTTCACACTGAGATTCCAATCCAGCACGTTTGCTCTGAATATCAACTTGTTTTCGATTAAACTACTGAGTTCAGATACCCACATCTTGTCCAAACTGTATGAAAGTATTACTAAGGAAGAGATACAGCTGATAAGTCTTAAACGGGATAAAACTCGCTCCGATGCTTATCACAATGCAACTTTATTAAAACTTATGACTAAATGGCAATATCAAGACAATTCACTCAAGATAGATACAATGCACGCGAATCATGAGTGTTGATGCGTTTGTCCTTCATGACCAAGATAACGACATGTAGGCTGAGACCTTGACTTAAGAATTACCTAGTTCCTGCAATTGCATATCACCAATGTAACTTCTTGCTCACCGTTTGACCCAGAGGCGATAGATAAACTACCTGATTTTCGTGATATTATATGATACATCTGGTCACTCTGAAGCTGCCACTTCACAACTGATGTGAACAACGGATACTTATATTCTGAATATTTGACTACTGGTTCATTGTAATCCAGATTAGAATCAAGATGACTTGGTTGAATAGCTAATGAGATAAATAGCGATTGCATGGAATTCAGACAATATTGATAGTTAGAATGTACCTAAGATTATGTAAGCAATCACTTCTGTTAGGTTGCTCAATAAAACTTCAAGTACCGTAGCTCAGGAATCACTGGTTGATACCTTATCACTATTCATGTTTATTTTCAATTTTTTGTTTCTTTTATGTAATCTTCACTTAAATCTTGGGCTTTAAAGTTATTTTATACCTTTTATTCGGCGGATCCGTCTTTTCTTCCCGGATCTTATTATTTATATCTAATCTGTTTTGCTTTCATTGAAATAAGTTAGACATGCAAAGGACTAGATACCAAATCACTAATCTAAAGGTCAAGGACTTACTGTGAGACCGAAGGTGCTAGGTTTGATCACCGACGGGTTGATGAGCACGGACTATTAGGGAATCCCATCTTAGAACGAAACACCTATGCACGATTTCCAAGTTTTCATTCAGTCCATGATGTAAGCTGTGGACATATGATAAATTCCACTAGAAATAAAAGCGTCATAAATTATTCATTATTAATCTTTAACGTCTCCTGATTGAGATCGTTCAATGACATAGCTCAGGTTTACTAATTATCTTATATTAATGGACATATCCTTTCTTGCATTATTTGTTTCTAGAGTTTTTATCACATTTAGTATGTGTTCACAAGCTCTTGGTCGAATTACTGCATTCACTACAAAAACAAAAGAAGCTGAAGAAGCTATGGGACGTATATTCACTGTTATTGATCGTAAACCAAGTATAGAAACTAATCAAGGTGATCAACCAAAAGAAAAATTCAATGGTCTTATTGAATTTAAACATGTGAATTTTAGATATCCAACAAGACCTGAGACAAAAGTGCTTAATGTAAGTGATTCAAAAAAGTATTTCATTCAACTGTTAATTCATTGTCTTTAAAGTATTTATAAATAATCTATCCGAAGTTTGTGCTGATGATGTCGTACAGAAGGACGATGAAAGCTCCACGACCAAACCATCCAGCTCAGAGAACAAACCTACATCAAAACTAAAATAAATACTTTTTGTATATCTTTTTGTAATACTGATGCATTTTCCTTTGAGTAAAACAACACATAATAGAGTAAATATTTGTGCAAATATTGGCGTCGTACTATATGGTATGGCTGTGTAATTTATGGGTTCTACCTCCAGTTGTAGGGTCATGGATATGCAATGATGAGGAGTCTCATACTAGTACGGAACGATCGTCCAGTGCTCCGAGGTTTTTAATGGTTATCTAACTTTGGTTGGTTCATGATTTTTATAAAACTCAACAATCTCCACAACTCTTTTTCTACTTACTTACTTACGCCTGTTACTCCCAATGGAGCATAGTCCGCCGACCAGCATTCTCCAACCACTCTGTCATGGGACTTCCTTTCTAGTTCTGTCCAGTTTCTGTTCATTCTTCTCATGTCTGTCTCTATTTCTCTGAGTAATGTGTTTTTTGGTCTTCCTGTTCTCCTTTGGCCTTCAGGATTCCATGTGAGTGTTTGTCTTGTGATGCAGTTGGGTGATTTCTTCAATGTGTGTCCTATCCACGTCCAGTGCTTTTTCCTAATTTCTTCCTCCGCTGAAATCTGGTTTGTTCTCCCCCACAGTAAGTTGTTGCTGATAGTGTCTGGCCAGCGGATCCGTAATATCTTGCGTAGACAGCTGCTAATAAACAGCTGTATCTTCTGGATGATGGCTTTCGTAGTTCTCCAAGTTTCCGCCCTGTAAAGTAGAACTGTCTTGACATTTGTATTGAAAATTCTGATCTTGGTGTTGGTTGACAGTTATTGAGTTGACTTCCAGATGTTCTTCAGTTATAGATATACTGCTCTTGTTTTGCCGATCCGCGTCTTCACATCTGCTTCAGATCCACCGTGTTCATCAATAATGCTGCCAGATTGGTAAAGGATTTTACATCCTCTAAAGCTTCTCCGCCAAGTGTAATTCGATTGGTGCATGCTGTTTTGTATCGCTAACCAGAAGAAAATTAGTTTGTTAAATAGTTAGCAGTATTTATTAGCACAGATTATCTCTACGATCTTGAGGAAATTGATGCACCCTGTTGGATTTGAATCTGCGTCATACAGCTTCATAGTCTTAGATGTTAGCATTGAGTTATTTAGGCCTCAACTCACTGTAAGATGGCGATATTTATATTGATCGGTTACTGCGTAGTGACTGATGTTACGTCATGATGGAGTTCGATGGACAAATATACCATCAATCACTATCAAATGATCAATCAACTACTAAAACTAATGATTCTGTCTGCAAAGACAATGACAGCTTCACAGTTAAGCCATTCAACCCAAAGAACACAATATGATTAAAAATCCCTAGGCTCTTGAACATCTCTTTTATAATTATCTTCTTGAAGTTCACCGCTCCTAAATACGACTTTCCAGAAGTAACTGCTTATTTGATGTTCTTCTTACAACTATATTTTCATTTATTTAAAACAATAAAGATGTGTTAAGATGGTGGTTGGAGGTGGTCAACAAGAAACCCTGGACACGGGTTTCGTGCTACTTGGCACTCGTCAGCAAGGTATACCTGTAATCTTGAGAGAACTGGTGCTCCCTGACGGATTCGATCCCGTGTCACTCAGCTTCACAGTCAGAGACGTTATCACCATCTTATCTCAACATAGTGCACGCAGTGCCGAGTCACCTAGACTAGTGGCCACATTGCAACTTGATCGATAGCATTCGATCAGCACTAAGAAGGACTTGACACGCATGACATTGATCACCACCCCGTGATCAATCAATTGTAATAAAGATTTGTATTTTGAATAATTAGTCATCAAAATATCTCAGGCCTGATCTCGGAAACAATAGATGTTACTAGTTGGAATGTTAGACTAACCGGTATAATAATAATAATATATTCTGAAAATAAGATTTACAGAATTCACACCAGTTTACAGGCATGATCAGATTGTTATGAAAAGCAACATTTAATGTAGAGAACAAACATGAAATATAAGAAAGTTTTATGTTTGCTGGTATAGTAATTGATAAATAGTTTATATATGGCAGGCCAATGCAACACCAGGGAACTTGTCATTTTTTCTTAAGTGGATAGCCTGATGATCTATGAACGTTGTTCTGTAAGGTTATTTCCAGTGCCAGAGCGAGTTATTATTAATTATCTACAACTAGAGAAAGTAAGATAAAAGCAAAGAGCATGGAACAACAAAACAATGATAGCAAGTAAGAGGTTAAACATTTAAAGTTCCGATAATCTCACTTGAGGAGTAAAATATACTTGCAAGCGCTAGAGCATTTAATGCATTTTCAGAGGAGCAATAGGCATTAATGGAGCGAACAAACAATGGGAGAGAGTTTAACGTACGGATAGTTTGAGGTAGATTATTCCGGAGCCTAGAAAACTTACAGGTAAAGTAATTCATATAGAGAGAAGATCTAGAATATGTTTGTTTCGCTAAAGACAAGGAGTTACGAATGTCGTAATGTGAAGCTTTAGCATAATAATTTGTCACTTATGACAGTTTTTATTATAAATATTTGTGACTTGTGTATATTATAGAAATTTGTAGTTTACATTTCTAACTGATCTTAGTTAAACAACTATTAAAAACTAAGAAGCACTGAACAACAGTTTCGTCTAAGCACGGGGCTCTTCAACAGTATCCATCCACAATCCGAACTCATAACTCTCAGGCCTCATGGTGAGCTCTTAACCTTTTGAACACTGATTTAGCATCCAGTAGTGTTCTCATTCACTATAGTACGTTTGTTTGACCTCAGTCGATCAGGGAAATTGCGTAATCTTCACTCAATTCCATTGAAGGGTAACTGTCTTTCTCTTCAACGGTATCCATCCCCAATCCGAACTCACAACTCTCAGGCCTCACGTCGAGCTCTTAACCTTTTGAACACTGAGTTAGCATCCAGTAGTACGTTTGTTTAAACTTTGGTCAGTCAAGGATATTGCGCAATCTCTATTAAATTCCACTGTAGGCTAACTATCTCACTCTCGATATGGTTGGACTCTTTCCAGTTGCTATTATCATTTGACTTTGTAACGGAAAATCAAATTATTTTTAGTATAATCATCAGAAGGGGTTTTGTGGAGATTTCAGTATTTTCATAGTTGAAATCATGAGTCAATTGAAGCTATACCACCAGGGAAAACCTGGAAGCACTGGACGGCCGTTTCGTCCTATAGTCCTATAATCACTTAGATTTCTTTACATTTATTACCATTATGTTATCAATTAAACACTTTATGTATATTTTATAAATACATTATAGAAATTTGTAGTTTACATTTCTAACTGATCATAGTTAGACAACGATTAAAAACTAAGAAGCAATGAACAACAGTTTTTTCCAAACAAAGGGCTCTTCAACAGTACTATCCCCAATCCGAACTCATAACTCTCAGGCCTCATGGCGAGTTCTTAACCTTCTGAACACTGAGTTAGCATCTAGTAGTACTCAGTGGCCGAGTGGATAACGCGATGGCGTTTCAAGTGAAAGGTACTGTTTTCGAGTCCCAGAGTGAACGTCAACTTTGAGATGCAGGTATATCCAGCTGACGAGTCCCAAATAGGACGAAACGCACGTCAAACTGGATTCCACTGCTAGCCACTATCAATCTTTGCTTACCATAGTAGTACGTTTGTTTAACTTCAGTCAGTCAAGGATATTGAGCAATCTCGATTGAATTTCATGTTGTAGTGTAACTATCTCACGCTCGACATGGTTCGATTCTTTCCGGTTACGATTATTATTTGACTTTGTAACAACTTATTTTTCTTTACATTTATTATTATAAATACATTATAGAATTTTACATATCGTATACAACCTGGAAGTAAAATAGCATTAGTTGGTCAATCTGGTTGTGGTAAATCAACACTTATCCAATTATTACAACGTTTCTATGATCCAACAGATCATGGTTTACATAATGGTATATTTTTTGATGGTATAAATTTACGTCAATTAGCACCATATTGGATAAGACGACAAATTGGTATTGTATCACAAGAACCAATATTATTTAATATTAGTTTACGGGATAATATTGCCTATGGTGATAATAGTCGGATTGTATCTATGGATGAAATTATAGAAGCAGCAAAATTAGCAAATATACATGATTTTATATTATCATTACCTAATGTAAGTTTTGATGTATTAAATATTAAATATATTGATAACTTGTGATCGCCTGTATACCCTGTTAATGTACTTACTTACTTGCTTACTTACGCCTGTTACCTCTCGTGGAGGAACATAGGCCGCTCACCAGCATTCTCCATCCAACCCTGTCCTGGATAAACCTTTCCAGTTCGTTCCAGTTGTTATTCATCCTTTTCATATCTGCTTCTATTTCCCAAAGTAATGTGTTCATTAGCCTTCCACTTTTCCGCTTCCCTTCAGGATTCCAAGTTAGGGATTGCCTTATAATCCTTATTGGTGATTTTCTTAATGTATGTCCTATCCACTTCCAACGTCTTTTCCTAATTTCCTCTTCACTTGGAAGCTGGTTTGTCCTCTCCCATAAAACGCTATTGCTGATAATATCCGGCAAGTGAATGTTGAGTATTTTGCGTAGACAACTGTTTCTGTTAATGTATAACGTGATAAGATCAAACCAGTGACATATGAAAACCGTACGAGCAGTCTAGAGTACTTATCAGTCCTGCTTCTGCGTAACCCAGCAGGTTAAGTCCAGAATACCAATCTCAACCTCTGCGGTATGAATCGTTTAATTCAAGTATACTGCGTTTATATACCAAACAGACAGATCACATCGTACCATAAATAGGAAAACAACATTTGTACAAGATTTAGCTAAATGTGGCTGTGAATAGGGGCGGACAGTAATTTATGGACTAGGGATAACTCAAGAATGGTAAATCGTATAATAATAGTCTATAGGTCAAAATAAAGTCTATAATAAGAGGAACATGAATAGTTTAGTTAGTTAACAATTATACGATAAAAAATATATGCACAGTATTGGTCCATAAATAATCCTCAAAAGTTACGATTCAAAATTCTTATTGGGATATAACAGCGATTAAATTATTTCTATAGATGTATTGTAGTTACTAGATAAAACTAAAAAAACAATAAGGTCATGAATGCACACTGCTGAGGAGTCCCACAATAAGACGAAACGGCCTTCCAATGCTTCCAGGTTTTCCCTGGTGGTTTAGCTTCAATTGACTCACGCTTTCAACTATGAAAATACTCCAATACTTCATTTGCAAAATGTTTATTAATTATCTCAGGCTTCATTGTTCCTGTATTTCCATACCAATTGGTTTCTGTTCCCGTTCTTCCCTTCTCGATCTTCTCAACCTTTTGCTGCCAGACATTCTATTCCTGACTAGTATTATATACTATTTATGTTGACATAATTAGCACACACTACATATTACCTGTCTAATAAATATGCCAATTAAGCTATTTATAGAAACGTTGCATTGAAGACAAAATGTTTGTTTAAATAGATAAATTCTTTTAAAGACGAATGTGAAGACTCCAGTGACGATTATCACTCACTTGAGTTAACAAAAACAATAAATATGTAAAGTTTCTCGGGTTTTTCGATCACCTTATTCACTATCTGGATGACTGCTGGTAGACTTATTTCAGGGAATTCATATGTGTACACTATCCTTTCAAATATTTCGGAGTTTAGGAGTCAGACTATGTGTTTCGGTTCTGAACGATTGTCGTCACAAATGGTTGGAGACGTCCTATTTTGATTATCATTGATTAACTGATAGGTCAAATAGTTTATGAGTTAATGCTGCAATTATTTGATTCAAGTGTATGAATTCCTCAAAAGTGATATCCGAAACAAGTCAGAAGTACTTATCTTGAAAAACTCAATGATTCACAAATATAAATATACCCTGGAAGAGGATAATTTTAAATTAGTTTCCGCGAGAACTAGACACCATCTAGACTTGCACAAGACCTGAATAGCACAGCTCAATCCTGTGGCGCAACCACATAGGTATCAAGAACTCTGGGGGTTAAACGTTAAGTTATTATTTCACAAGCTTTGTCTTAATCTTCGACCTACTGTTGATCATATGAATGTTAACACATATCTACTTATTACCCACATTTTCATCTTTAAAGAACTTATGACCTAACACGATATATGGATGTCACTGAAGATTAAGATTAGATACTAAAACCATAAACACAGATTTTTTCAGCCAGTCATTCAGTCAAGTTCAATAATCTTCCATATTACGAGAGAATAAGTTTTGTGTTTTGTTAGCCGTTATGTGCTGCGTATTGGATGCATTATTAATATTCTCGTCTCATATTACATCGAGTTGTTAGTCTTCAGGAATGAAGGACTTGATACAATTATGCACCGGTTCGCGTTTCCCCTTCTTATGGTAATTTTAATAGAATACACATTTGAGATGCTGAATTCCTGATAAAATTCCAGATTCTGAAGCTATTCGACACTGAGCGAAGCTTCCCAAGAGACACAAAATTAAATAATAAAGTGCTTCACTAATCAGATTAGCAGAAAGCGTAATGATTTGGTTTCTAGATTCTTCTCTGTAGTGTTCAAAAGCGCCGATTGACTAAAACTGGTTTGTATCATTTTACAAGTACTTGTTAAATTTTTCGAACAATTATATACATTGTTGTGTTCAGCCGTCAGATTCAGTTATGATAAACACTACCTTTGACACACTAAACTCATAATCCTAATGAAAACTATATAATTAGGAAGGTTCAATCATAAAAGCATAAATCATGAATACTTATACATTTCATATTTGCTGACCTAGATAACATGGATTGAAACCTCGAATAGACACATAACCGTCTCGTTATTTATAGATTTCTTTTCAATAAGTCCTCACTTACTACTCAACATTCGAATGATATGTTAATTATCTGGTCTTTAAACAAACAAGTGATATTTTAATAGTTGAGATCATGAATCAATTGAAGCTAGACCACCAGGGAAAACCTGGAAGCACTCGATGGCCTTTTCGTCCTATTATGGGACTCCTCAGCAGTGTGCATCCATGATTCCGCCTCACGAGATTCGAACCCAGGACCTATCAGTTTGGAGTATATCATCTTCCCCCCCCCCAAAAAAAAGATTTTCATTTTTGCTTTAAGTCAAATTATGCAAGCGCCCAAGTATCAATAATAACAAGAAAAGAGTGCAACAAGATGTTAAGCAGATCAAATCATCAGAGTGTACTGATTTGATCAAGTTCAATCGCTGTTATTACCGTCAATCCTATATTATTATCATTATTATTATTATTATTATTTAATAGGCATATGAAACATTAGCTGGTCAAGATGGTTCACATTTATCTGGTGGTCAAAAACAACGTATTGCTATAGCACGTGCTATCATTAGAAAACCTACATTATTATTACTTGATGAAGCTACATCAGCATTAGATAATGAAAATCAACGTTTAGTACAAAAAGCATTAGATGATGCTATGGTAACTCGGACTTCTATTATAATTGCACATCGTTTAAATACCATTGAAAAAGTTGATTACATTATTGTTTTATCAAATGGACGTATAATTGAATATGGTAAATTAAATGAATTAATTCATAGAAAGGGGGAATTTTTTAATTTATATAAATTAGATAATACAAAATAATGATGAGTATTTTTTAAAAATAAAAATAAAAAACGAAAAAACAAAAGCGAAAAAACAAAAAACAAAAAGAAAAATGAAAAACAAAAAGAAAACGAAAAAAGAAAAAATGAAAAAACAAAAAAGAAAAACGAAAAAAGAAAAAACAATATTTTCTCTTAAAATAAAAACCAAAAAAATAAATTATTGAGTATTTTCCTTTTTTTCTTTTTTTTCTTTATTTTTTTCTCTAAAAAAATAAATAAATAAAGAAAACAACTATTTTTTTTGGTTGATAAGAGTAGTAGTCAGTCATTTAATCAATTTTTCTTTGCTCATATTTATGATCATGATTATAACTACCGGTTTACTTATTTCCTTTTTTATGTATCCACTTTTATTGACTTTTTTTCTTTTCTTTTCTTTTTCTATTTCTTTACATCATACTCATCTTTGTCTTTATTTCTCCCTTTGCTATTCATACTGTTTATAATAGTTATCATTCCAATCACAAATATCCTGTGACTATTCATTAACAAATATATTTATAAGATTTGAGAAACAAAGTGTATTATTTGTTTTATTTATTTAAACACATAAATATTGGTACAAACGGGCACCAGATATATATGCCCCACACAAATCTCATTTGATTTGTGTCAGGGCTGTGATACTGCTCAGGTGCCCAAACCGAAGCAGGTGGTTTACTTAGGGGGCCACAACCGGAGCCTTTGACCTAAAGATCTGATCCACAAGGCAGTGGAGCATCGTGAGGAGATGTAGTCCCATGGTAGCTGGTGACCAATGATTGATTCATACGCCGTTTGTTCCTACAAGATACTGGAGCCCATGTACACCATTGTTTTGGAATCAGGGTTTTCCAACTCCCCTATGTGGACTTTTCGTGTTCACCAACCCGGTTAAAGCGCCATACATTCGCTTTTCGTTTTCTTAATTTCGTAAACAACAGTAATGCGACGAGAAGGCAATGAGTGGGACTTCCCTGACAGAGGTGGTACACGCGTGGCCATGTAAGAGCATTTAGAGAGAGGGCGTACTCTCCCCACTCTCGGCCGTACCAGAGCATTTGGGGGCAAGTATATTATTAGAAAACATAGATGGTGGCTAGTAGTGGAATCCACAACTCGCGTTTTGTCCTAATTGGGACTCGTCAGCTCGATGTACCTGCATCTCAGAGTTAATGGTCACTCTGGGACACGAACACAATACCGTTCGCTTGAGACGTCATCACGTTATTCACTTAGCTACTGAGTGCTGATATATTATTGTATATATCGTGGTTAGCAGTAAAATTCAAGATGATCGTTTAGTTCTGTTTGATGATTTTCGGAATAATGTACCTGCATTTGAGTGTTGATGTGTATATTGAAAATTGAACCTAATAAGTACCGCTACCTATGCTAACGCATTGTCCACTTAGCTATTGAGTATAGTAATCAATAGATTTAAATAATTACGTACATATTCAAGCATCATAAACAACAGTATTCAGTAGGTTAATTTAAAACAAACGAATCAGTAATCAAGCAACGAAAAAATTGATAACGATATTTATCATTTTGACTGGTTTCGGGGCTAGCAAGTTTTGATTCTGGAAATAGCCTTTTTACTTAAATACAATTTAAGTAGGTAAACGGAAAACACAAATTTAGTGCTTAAAGAAAAAGTCCGTTGTTCTTACAATAACAAATGTGTCTTATGAATTTCTCATCATGGCAGGTTTTGTCCTTGAACGTTTAGATACCGGCTTCCTATCCTGTTATTAGTCTTTAGATATTTTCTAATTTTGAAAGTCAAATAGGAAACAAAAGGCTGGAAATTCACTTAGTATTGTTTATTTGATTCTTCCCATTGATGTTTAGGACTGCAACTAGTCAGTCTCTTATTGACATATGTGTATACTGTGCGTATTGCCTCGATATAGCCTTAATTCACAAGCATTGTAGGCAAAGATGGATAGTAGCCAGCAGTGGAATCCAGGCCGCGCGTTTCGTCCTATTTGAGACTCGTCAGCTGGATGTATCTGCATCTCAGAATTGATGTTCATTCTGGGACTCGAACCCAGTACCTTTTGCTTCAAACTCCATCAAGTTATCCACTCAGCTACTGAGTCCTTGAAAGTTAGAAGAAACTTTACTTCGAATGTGATTCCATGTACAATACCTTGAAGGTATTTATGAGATATACGAGTGACCGTGAGATTGAATGTCTTGGAGACCAATATAAATTCGGTAACAAATTCGTTATTGTTCAATCAGTAAGGTATAAATATTCGCTCCTTAAAATTCTCTTGAAAGTTTTCACAGAATAATGATCGATCGAAGTTTTTCAACATTTTCCTTTGACCCTAAAGATTATTCCAAAGAATTATCAAGGAACCTCAACACATTACCAACTAAGTGTAACATATGCTTGTGTTTATTTTTAAACATTTGTCCAAATTGTGGACTACGTATGAGTTTATGTATTAAACTTTGAACCAAACACTTTGCAATAGGAGAGTGGTTATCCAATTCATCCGTTCAAACTAAAAGTTCGTGAAACCGTGCTTAAACCTTGCCACCTACTGTATGGAAACTGAGCAGGTGTTTTTTTATTGGTTAAAATAATCACTTTACATCCAGTATGCTGCAGGTTCGTACATTACTTACCTATTTAGGCTACGACAGGTGAGTAGTATTACCAGTCCTCACGTAAACTGTAGGTCTAAAAGCTCAGTAATAGTACCCATACTTCTTATAAACTTCCACTTTTCGTTGCTCTGTAACCACCTGTTCTAGATTGTATTATAGGTATGGTGAGTGAGCAATATCTATGGCATAAACCACTTAATTTGGGAAATACGGATATCCACCAATTGACATACAGATAAACTGTTGATATCTTTCTTACATCTATACTACTGATAATACCCTGACCACTAATAACACAATACTGATGTACACTGTACTAGCTGTTAAGCAGAACAAAACTGTCCCTAACCTGTAAACTTAACAAAATCGATTATCTCTCAGAAGTCAGGATACATTGATAGTCTTATGTACGATTCGGCCAGCAACTTATCACTTGCAGGACTGAGATATTTACAAATGACTAATCACTAAGTAATGACCGGATCTCATGTTTTTAATCCTTTAGCACTAATCGGATTGGACCGACCAAGTTGTAACGTGGTAACCAGTCCAAGCAACCTGACATCACACACATGTTGAGATGTAAATGGTTAGAGGCATTCGGTAACATAGCCTGCCAATTATTCAACTGTAAATATCTCATTTCTAAAGGAGATCAATCGCGACCTGAGAAAATCTAGGGTATTTATAGTATTTTAGATGGTCTTAGGCTTCCGGAAATCTCTGGAACGCTACTAAACATAGTAACAGTATAGGTAACCATCCAATCAGAAACGCGATATGTGACTTTTCACTTTACAGATATTTCCGGCAAAACTTCAATCGAATGCTGATTGGAAAAGATGTATCTTAGAATTTTCAGAGCCTTTTTTGACTTTTTTTGAGGAATTTGCCAGATCTCCCCAACAATAATCAATGTAGTATAAAATTGATTTTCATAATTCTAATGAAGACGTCTTATCTAACTGTCAAATTTGTATAGTTATCCTCAGAAACCTGATGTTAAATTCTAAACTGAAACTGAGCATTACTATGAATGCTATGTAGATTAAACTGGTAGAAGTGTAGTGAACAAATTACGACTGGGGACAATCAAATGTATTTAGACAAAAATTACAGACTATCTCACTAAATTCTGATAACCATACAGTAAACAGTTCATTTGCAAAATAACAATCAATTGTCTCAATCTTAACTGTTCCTTCTGTAAATATCAGTCCATCTTCTCTGATTTCATTGTTCATGCATTTTCATACCGATTGCGCTTCATTCCTGTTCGTTCCTTATCGATCTTCTGCCAAAATACATTCTACGTCTGACCATTACCATATACTACCAATATGGATATAAGTAGACCACACTACAGAAGTACTAGAAAAATTTCAAAAAGAGTATAAAATTAACAATTTCCGGATAGGAAGATTATTCGAACAATTAGAAGTAAGTAGGGAGATGACTGAAAAGTATGAAACATTTAGGAAAAGATACTTAGATTCACTTAAAAAATACAAAGATTCTCCGAATTTGTCCATTCGTAGTGTGAAACTACAACTGAATCGTATGTAGTTGCCATGACACAATCTTATTTTAGAGAAATAGTTATTTGTTCAATAGTGACCAACTTTGAGACTGATTTCTTGGTGTTCTATAGGAGAAGCATAATCATTGAAGTCTTTCATAAGGTTCGATCTTGCTGATAACACTTCACAAAGATCACCGTATATCAGAAATTATCTGAAGTTGAAAATGTAGACCACTGACATATAGGTCAGTGACTCTAATTTTGAACGGTCTTCCAGAAACCTTAATGTTTTTGTTTGATTTCCACACATACACATAAAAAAGAAGATTAGGACAGAAAGCTACACAGGGTCCTTTGATCATAGTTAAAAAGCCATTAGAATCCAGGCAACGGAATAGCTGTATCGTTCCACTATGAAACTCCACAATAGTGCCTATGAGCGACCATACTGGCAAACGACTTCCGGACCTCCATGTTTCGTGGCGAATACTCAACTGCTAGACTACTTAGTCAACATCTAACAGTTTTTATATCTAACGTTAATCAATCTATGATACTGCACAACTATCTTCCAGTGCCATTAATCGATAACTGTCTCACATTCAGTATAGTTGGACTGCATCAGTCATGACTTCTCACTAGAACTCCAGACATAACCTTTGGAAATTAGCCATAGACAAGTACATAATCAGTGAATTTCAAAAGAAATATTCAGAAAATTGACAAATTTTCAAATGAGGAATTTTTTGAACAGAAACAAATGAAAGTAACAAAATATACGTAAGTATAAATGTAACATACTAAATTATTTTTTCAAGAGGAATTGACTTAAACCAGTACTATGTATTGTCCAAGTAACAACAGCCATAATTACTATCGTTGAATCCAAATACCACATAGTTGACAATTATTACTATTAATTACTTTATCACATCACATACCAGACACACTATAATTTCATCTTTTAATGAAGTTTAAAAGCTCGCTTGTGAACTCATATCCTTTCTCTTTTTTCATTATGTATGATTATCATCTGGTTAGCGTATTTCTAGCAAGATTCTTTTTTAAAAGAATGGGGTTGCCGATACTATCCCAAACCCTCCTCCTTTACCCGGGCTTGGGACCGGCAGTAGTCCTAGAACAGCTACAGATAGAGTTTATATATATAATACGAAATGGTTTCTGATGTTCTTGAAAAAATTTTCGACTCTATACAGTACCTGAGAAAATCGTCAATATCATACAGAATTCATACAACAGACTGCAGTGCAAAGTCATGCATTGAGGGTAGCTGACAGATGTATTTCAAGTAAGGACCGGAGTTAGACAAGGCTGCCTACTCTCCTCTTTCTCTTTCTTCTGGTGGTCGACAGCATTATGAAGACCACCCCATCTGAAGTGAAGCACGGAATACAGTAGACAGGTTGGATGCAACTAGACGATTTGGACTTCTCAGATGACCTGGCCCTACTATCCCATATACACCAACAAATGAAGGTGAAGACTACCAGTGTAGCAGAATCTTCTGCATTAATAGGCCTCAACATACAAAGAGGAAAAATAAAGATCCTGAAATACAACACAGAGAACACCAACCCAATCACACTTGATAGAGAAACTCTGGAAGAGGTGGAAACTATCACGTACTTGAGTAGCAGCATCATCGACGAACAAGGAGGATCTGATGCAGATGTAAAGGCAGGGATTGGCAATGCAAGGACAGCATTCCTACAGTTGAAGAACATATGGAAATCAAAACCAATGTCAACTAATTTCAAAATCGGAATCTTCAATACGAACGTCAAGACAATCCTACTGTACGGAGATGAAACGTGGTGAACTACCACAACCATCATCAAAAAGATACAAGTATTTATAAACCATCGTCTACGTAAGATACTCAATGTCCGTTAGCCTGATATCATGAGCAACAGCCTACTGTGGGAGAAGACAAACCGGCTTCCAAATGAAGAGGAAATTAGGAAAAGACGTCGTAAGTGGATTGGACACACATTGAAGAAACCATCAAACTGTATCATGAGGCAAGCACTAACTTAGAATCCTGAAAAGAAACGGAAAAGAGGAAGGCTAAAGAACATACTGCATAGGGAATTGTAAACAAACATGAAAAGGATGAATAACAATAGGAAATAACTGGAAAGGATTGTTCAGGGTAGAGTTGGATGAAGAATTCTAATAGTCGACTTATTCTCCTCCATATATATATATATATATATATATATATATACGTTATGAGATGCAGTCCCATGGTAGCCGGTGTCCAACAATTGGTTTGCACGCCATTTGTTTCCTCAGGATCCTGGAGCCCGTGTACGCCATTAGTTTAGAATTCAGGTTTTTCAACTCCCTTAGGTGGACACTTCGTATCCACCAACCAGATTAAAGTGACAGACATTCAGAAGTCGGGCAAGTTGAATGTTCTTGATTTAAGTTGTGTTGATACACTGTAGATTAGTTGATGACTAGATATAAAGTAAATAAATTGTATATACCTTCAAATCATTTCATTGTTCAACCTAAGCAAACTAATATCCTGAGGAAAGATGGCGGTTAGAGGTGGTCAATAGGAAACCCTGGACACGGGTTTCGTGCTACTTGGCACTCGTCAGCAAGGTGTACCTGTAATATTGAGGGAACTGATGCTCCCTGACGGATTCGATCCCGTGTAACTCAGCTTCACAGTCAGAGACGTTACCATTGAGCTATTCGAGCCGCGACCGACCTCTTATAGGACTGAAATGTAATCACAATTGATTGATCACCACCCAGTGATCAGAGACCAATAAGCTAGCTATTCTGACGCGAACCCAGACCTAACTAACTAGAGTAAGAAGTCCAAGTTGAAGCGGGGAAATTGTATTCCGGAGCAGCCTCAAACACAGCAATCATGAGGGGAAAAAGTCAAACGTATATATACAGCAACAAATTGTCCTTGGGCATCATTATAAAATAGCACACTCAAAGAAAAAATGGATCAATAGCGTTTAAGATATTTTACAAGTGAGAAATATGACGTGAAAGTAAAAAGAGCGCTTTTGGCACGAAAACAGCTAAATTCAAATTTTCAAAATAAAATTACAAAATTAAGCCATTTATCAAGTAAGTTCTGGGGATTTGACATCCCCAACAAACCATAAAAGTATAAATAATACAAAATTCTGATAGGTCCTGGGTTCTAATCTTGCTCTTGAGGTGGGATCATGGATGAGCACTGCCATTGAGAAGTCCCACTATAAGACGAAACAGTCATCCAGTGCTTTCAGGTTTTCCATGATGGTCTAACTTCAGTTGACTCATGATTTCAACTATGATAATATTATTGAAACATTAACAGTTAACAGTAACAACAAGTTAAAACAACTATCACCATAAAAAGTACAAATAATACAAAATTGTAAATTGTGTACATTTTATTGATTTTTTTTTCTCTTAAAATGCATAATGAAGTTATTGACAAAAAAAAAGAAAAAAAAAGGAGGGAGAAGAAAAAACGAAAAAAATTTTTTGTATAAAATTAGACTGTTTTTTTGTTTATTTTCTTTTCTAAGATTGAAATGATCAAATGAGCAACGATTGTTGTCAGTTTAATTGTAATGATAGTTGAATATAAATTGATATGAGACATAAAAATGGATCATTTACGTTTAGGATCACTTGACAATTTATAACTATGACAACATTACTGTAATTAAATATAGAAGCTTCAAGTTATTTCGAAAGAAAGATACGTTTAAACCACTGTTGAGGATGTTAAATCCCTAGAAATTACTTGGTAAATAACCTACGTTTGTAATTTTATTTTGAAAATTTGAATTTCTTTGTTTTCGAGCCAAAAGTGCTCTTTTCACCTTCGAGTCGTAATTCCCACTTGTAAAATATCTTAAATGCTATTGGTCCGTTGTACCTTTGAGTGTGTTATTTTGTAATGCTGCCCAAGGACAATTTATTGCTGTATATATACGTTTGATTTTTTTCCCCTTACGACTGCTGTGCTTCTGGCTGCTTACGGAATATATTTCCCCGCTTCCAACTTGAACTTCTTACTCTAGTTAGCTGGGTCTGGGTTCGCGTCAGAATAGCTAGCTTATTGGTCTCTGATCACAAGTCTTTGTTCCGTTCGTTAACTAGTGAATTAGAAACGCTTCAGATATAACAACCATAGAGTCGTAATTAAGTAGACAAGGTGGGAGTTTAGGAATTATTTTACAATGGATTATTACGTAATATTTTTATCAAAGTATTTATTAGATATTTGCTTTAACTTCATTTTTATGTTACCCTAATGGTGAGCTTTCATTTAACTGGTTGTCTACTGTTCATAAACTGTAGTTAGTGAACTATATACCTATTACTAATTATTATGACCCAAACGACTTAATTGTTTACAAATTGTAATTTCCTATTTGTAGTGTTTAATGGTCGAGTAACTGAGCTACATGATCATATGAGTTTTAGGTCATAAATATACAGAGTAAATAGACTGCCTTTCTTAATGTTCTGATTGGACAAAAGAATCTACGTGGTCCAACCAATGTCAGGATTCTTAATAAGTATAACATGTATAGTCTCTATTTCTCAGCGTAATGTGTTCTTTGGTCTTCCTCTTCCCCTTTGACCTTCAGGATTCCATGTGAGGGTTTGTCTTGTGACGCAATTGGATGATTTCCTCAAAGTGTGCCCTATTCACTTCCAGCGCTTCTTCCTGATTTCTTCCTCCGCTGGAATCTGATTTGTTGTCTCCCACAGAAACTTGTTGCTGATAGTGTCTGACCATCTGATCCGAAGTATCTTGCGTAGACAACTGTTAATAAATACTTGTATCTTCTGGATGATGCAATTTCGTAGTTCTCCACGTCTCCGCCCCATACAGTAGGACTGTCTTGACTGTATTGATCAGATAACTGACCAAAAATTAATTATAATAATGAATGTACCACAGAGTTTAAATGAACTTGATCTACACTTTGTATAATTTATAATAAATTTTATGTTGTAGAACACCTAGATTAAAAAAATACACCATTGATTTAGTGATCTTTTGTATTCTATTAAGACGATAATGTAACTCACAAAATCAATACATTGTATACTATCAAGGTTTAAAGTAATCTAGGTCACATATATATACACATAGATACAAATATTAAGTCATGCATTAATATTATTCTCTGTATAGAAAATACCGTTACTTATCATTATCTCTTAGTTACTAAGTTATAATGGAATAAGTTACTGAACTTTTTGTGTAAAACAATCAACATAATCTATGAAATGTAGACTAATAGTAATTATAGATCAGAAGGGGTTTTTGTGGTATTTCAGTATTTTCATAGTTGAAATCATGAGTCAATTGAAGCTAGACCACCATGAAAAACGTGAAAGCACTGGACGGCCGTTTCGTCCTATTATGGGACTCCTCAGTGGCAGTGCGCATCCCCGATCCCGCCTCACGAGCGAAATTCGAACCCAGGACCTACTAGTCTTGCGCCAGATCACTTAAA
>NC_031498.1:29308107-29344279 GCF_000237925.1 Schistosoma mansoni | reverse complement strand
ACTTCGTGGTTGAGTCATCTTAGTTTGTCTGCATTCAACAGGTCAGTAAGACCTTTCACCATTTTAGTCCCTTGTCGTTTTACTTGCTTTAGCAAATCTTATTTATACGTAGAACAAAGTCTCGCATCTTAAATCTCATTTTCCAAGCTTTGAGTACAATAATGAAGATACCATCAGTATTGTAGTTTGACAACTCTTTACCAGTAACACCTGTAATGGAATCGCGCACACCCAGTTAAAATCAGAAGTCAGAAGCGAGGAGGTTAGAAGATATATTTGATGGGTTTTCAATATATCGAGAAGTGACTGATCTCTCGCCTCAACAGCATGGTTTCAGGAAAGTTCATTCTTGTATGACCAACCTGCTGACTGCGGTAGATAGATGGACAATCATCCTTGATCGCAAGGGGAAGGTTGATGTCATCTACCTGGACTTCTCAAAAGTCTTTGATAGGGTCAACCACGCATGTCTTATCAAGAAGCTTAGACGATTGGGTATAAAACCCCCTTTGATTGATTGGCTCTCTTCATATTTAGAAAACCGACACTTTAAGGTCAGGGTTAACTTCACTCTCTCTCAGGCTATGGAATGTCCTAGTGGGGTCCCTCAGGGCTCAATACTAGGACCTCTTCTCTTCTTGATTTATATTAACGATCTTCCTCAACAAGTTTCATCTGACTTATTGCTTTTTACTGATGATGTGAAACTTTGGAGAGAGATATGTAACCATGAGGATATACTAGCACTTCAGGAGGATCTGACTCGACTTCAAAGTTGGGCAGACGACAACGGACTTACCTTCAACACTTCAAAGTGCAAAGTAGTCCATCTGCGACATGTTGCAGACTATAGTTACAACTTAGGTAACTCCTCTCTAGAAGTTTCCCAAGTCGAAAAAGATTTAGGAGTGTTGGTACTCTACGACCTGAAGTCGTATGCTAACTGTGACATAAACGCCATTCAAGCAAAACTTGCACTGGTAACATTGAAGCGCATTTTTGGCCACTTTGAGTCTCAAACATTGGGCGATAACGGCCGTCCAGTGCTTCCAGGTTTCCCATGGTGAGTCTAGCTTCAATGGATTCATGATCTCAACTATTAAAACAGACATATACTTTGTAAAGTGAAAAGTAAAGCATAAAATTTTCCAAGTAGATTTCCCCCCTCCACCCAGTGTCTACTCTACAAAACTTAAACACAACTCAGATCAAGAACACGTGATTAGCCTGACTAGAATGTAAATATATTTCCATACCAAAACCCGACACAATCCAACAACTAATGGACAATCAATTAATCAATAATAGATCAGAGGGGGGTTTTGTGGAGAATTTGGTATTTTCACAGTTGAAATCATGAGTCAATTGAAGCTAGACCACCATAGGAAACCTGGAAGCACTGGACGGCCGTTTCGTCCTATTATGGGACTCCACAGCAGTGCGCACCCACGAGATTCGAACCCAGGACCTACCAGTCTCGAGCCGAAGCCCTTAACCGATATACCACTGAGCCGGCATCCAACGGTGTTAATGTCTAACTTCAACCAATCCACGATTTTGAGCGACCGTTCACCAATTGTCTTCAGTGAGCTGATATCTCTACAACAGACCTGGTAGAACTCCACTGGCCACTGCTTCCCACTAGAACTCAAGGAAATATCTCTTGAAGTCAGTCACTAGTGAGCATATGATTATAGATCAGAGGGGGGTTTTGTGGAGAATTTAGTATTTTCACAGTTGAAATCAATAATAAGGTTAGGGGGAATAATAGAACTCACTTGACACCTATCAGACTATCTACATGTCTGATTAAGCAAACAACCAATCATGATCATTCTCGCTCACACATCAATTTCGTAATGCTATTTAAATATGTTCCAAATTCTTTCGTATGTGTATTAGACTAATTTACATAGAGTAGACAGAATATGACTAGTAGTATGATTCAGGATGCTCATTTCATCTCATTTGGGATTTGTAAGTTAGATGTACCTAGATCCCATAGTTAATGATCATACTGTGGCTGAATAGCTAAGAAGATAATGTGTTCGTATTTGAAGCGAAAAGTACTAGGTTTGAATACCGTAGTGACTATTAACTCTGAGTTGTAAGTTTCATCAAAACTAAAGTCAGGTGGATTATTTGAAAAGAAAATTACTATGGACTTGGTGTTTTCCTGTGCTCAGTTTTTGTAAGAGTATTCTGACTCTTGTGGGATCATCAAGTTTGCAGAGATTAATGTGGAACAGGTTTTTGTACATCTTGAACTATGAGTAAAAGTTGACACCTGCTAGATCATCAAAGTGGAATTGGTGGATAGCGTTAATGACTAAATTCTATCCATATAACTTGGAGTTCATTTGATGAGATGTTTTGCTGAGGTAAGCACATTTTCTGCATAACAGCTTTCGTGATTACTATTTGTGCCTATTAAAACCCTATCTACTGATCCTGAAGGTAAGTTTTTAACTATTCAAAAGAAATATTTATTGAAGATAAGCACCAATGCATACCAAAATGGACTCGAACCCAAGAACTTCAGGTCTCGACTACCTTTTGTTTATAATTAAAATTACATCTGGCTAAAGTGTGTGGAACAATTCAAGTTGAATCACTTCACATGAGCACAGGGTAATTAATTATATTAATGGTTATATATACATATATAGCTCCCATCATTATTTGCATCACTTAACACTACATAAAATGAATCGATTATCGAGACACGATATTTGGCTTTCCAGTTATAAACAAAATGTGACAAGTTAGGATGGTCGCAAAAAAACATTGGCATATTTTCGTCGTAATTTTCACCACGAACTGAAGAACTTTCTAAAGTCAAGATATTCTGGATGGAAAAAAAGGAATCCTTGATGAAAGACATTTCTTACTGATTCAGATCAATATCTTGCCATCTGACTTCAATCACATGACATCCAAAATACAGTGCACGAGATATCGATTAACAGAACCTGATCAGTACCAAGGGCTAGACAATCTCAACGCTGATTACTACTCCTCAATGAACAATCATTGTATCTCAAACTTACAGGAGGTCAACAGAGCCCCGAATCTCTCAGCGGTAGTGACTATGAAACTAAGTGACAATAACTCAAATCTCATAGAGAGTATGTTCACACGAGGTTGCAAATGCGCCTTACATATGAATACCAACAAGGATAAAATATAGACGAAGGGTGTTCTATCAACTGTTCTATCAACCATCTAACATATTATATCATTTAAACAACTTTAATAAATCGTTAATAATTACTTAACACTCAATAATTCTTAGCAATAACTCCAATCTAAACTGACATTTAATCAATAATTATGATAAACAGTTTATGATAGCAATTTTTATTAAGGACAATCATTCTACATTGTAAATAATACAATTTCAATCATATGAAGAACATAATTCATGTGTTTTGTCATGATACTATACTGTATTAAATTATATTCCTAATAAGACAATTTATCTTTATTTAAACACATGAATATATTGAAACAAAGGGGTACCAAATACATATGCGCTACACAAATCTCATCTGATTTATGTGAGGGACGTGATACTGCCCAGGTGCCCAAACCGAAACAGGTGGTTTACTTAAGGGGCCACACTAGGAGCCTTTGACCTAAAGGTCTGATACACAAGGCAGTGGAGCAGCGTCAGGAGATACAGTCTCATGGTAGCCGATGACCGACGATTGATTCATACACCATCTGTTCCCTTAGGATACTGGAGCCCATGTACACCATTGGTTTGTAATCAGGGTTTTCCAACTCCCCTAGATGGACTTTCCGTGTCCACCAACCCGGTTAAAGCTCCGGACATTCGCTTTTTCTTCTCTCAATTTCGTGAACAACACACCTACCACGAGAAGGCAGTGATTAGGACTTCTCTGACAGAGGGTATATAGGTGTGGTGTAGGTATATAGGTGTGAGAGCATTTCGAGAGAAAGAGAGGACTCTCTGACGTACCAGGGCATTTGGGGGCTAGATCACTTATTCATTATTGACTAACTTTTAACGATTACATAACTCATGACATTTGGTAATATTAAACAATATAATTTTAATTGCAAACATTATACACAGATAGATGTATATATACATAAACACAAGTGCATATTTAATATTGTTTATTCATATTCATTAGATCACATTGATAATTTATGAATAATTACATATCATTTACATAAGATAGACAATTCTAACTTGTTACTTATCTAATAAATCAAGAAAATAAATGGATAAAACAAAACACCCGCGAGCGAGACTGGTAGGTTCTGGGTTCGAATCTCGCGAGACGGGATCGTGGATGCGCACTGCCACTGAGGAGTCCCACAATAGGACGAGTTGGCCGTCCAGTGCTTTAAGGTTTTCCATGGTGGTCTAGCTTGAATTGACTCATGATTTCAACTATATATAAAAAATCACTAAAAATCTCCACAAACAACCCCCAAATTTATTAGGTATGAAAATTTAAATAATATAAATGGTATGAAAATGTGCTTTCTATTAAAAAAATAAACAACTATGATATCGTATGGAGAGAATATATATTTTAAGATTTGCATAACTTAATTTTGTAGAGTTGCAACCTCAGACACAGACTGGTGACACCCCCAAATGTCCTGGTACGGCCGCGAGTGGAGGGAGTCCGCTTCCCCTCTCCAAATGCTCTCACATGACCACGCGAATATACAGCCTCTGCCAGGGAAGTCCTACTCACTGCCTTCTCGTGCCACAGGTGTTGTTTACGAAATTGAGAGAACGAAAAGCGAATGTCCGACGTTTTGACCCGGTTAGTGGACACGGAGGGTCCACCTAGGGGAGTTAGAAAACCCTGATTCCAAACCAATGGTGCACATGGGCTCCAGTGTCCTGAGGGAACAAATGGCGTACGAATCAATCGTTGGTCACCGGCTACCATGAGACTGCACCTCCTCACGATGCTCCACTGCCTTGTAGATTAGACTTTTAGGTCAAAGGCTCGGGCTGTGGCCCCTTAAGTAAACCACCTGCTTCGGTCTGGGCAGTATCATAACCTTCACACAATTAAATGAAGTGACATTTTTTTGTGTGGCGCATATATATCTGGTGCTCCCTTGTACCAATATTTTTGTGTTAAAATAAATAAATAAATACTGGTGACAATAAATCAGCTCTGGTTAGGATTTTGAATGTTGCTTACTGATTAATACAAACACGAGTGAACGAAACCTAGGTCGAAATGATTCTATCTAAAAGCAAATAAAAGCATGATATTCCTTAATGTAGCAGTTACGCTAAATTCCCTAATTGACAGACTTTTATCATCCTTTGAGACAGGCACTGAAGTAGTTGGTTTCTGACAAAATTATTGTCTATAATCTAGTATCATGGACGGATTCGGTAGAGCGATTGCCTAGTGATTAAAACAACACTCAGCTTTGAACAATTAACTCCTGGGTTTGAATGCCCGCCTCATTTATTTGAGTATAAATAGCCAAGTAGTTAACCAAGTGCTAAGAACGTAAGTAAGCAGCCATCAAACAGCATATTACTAAAATTTTCAAAAGTATTATGCCAAACATGCAAGATGTAGCTAGGACAAGTTCTATTACTTAGAAAACTGGGATCTTCAAAGCCGACCACAGATAACATCACTCATAATAAAAAAAAATGATAACAATACCTTATAGTGGACCAATGTTTTAATGATTAAAACACTCCCTATTGGAGCGATGAGTTAGTGGTTACCGGGTTTGACTTCCAGTCACTAAGTCGCATACCGTTAGAAACGTGTATTGCCATTGGGAATTTTGATCAGTCATCAGAATGAAATGACAAGTAACCTTTTTTGTGATCCTTGAATTTTCATATAATCATTATCTTGTAATTGAATGTTCGGTTTTAGAGCGGATTGAACTAATCTAACTGGCATTCTTGTCCACCTGTGAACTGTATAGACCTGGTTAGAAGCTATTCAGATGTCGCATATTTGTACATTTTATACGTATTTCTATTTTCATTAGTACGAATTGGTTACCGAGTTACTATGTTTTTGGTTATTTTGTTCGGTGAGTGTGTAACTGTCAAATCAATGTCCATATGGAAGATCAAACCAGGTTTCTATGAGTTCTGGATTTCACATATACTAGCAAGGAAATAACGATTACTGTTTTGAAGACTATGGAGGCTGAAGTCTCCATAGGTAAGTGTGTACAAATATTGTTATGTCTCCGACGTCAATCTATATCACTGGTTAAATTCACTATTCCAATTATAATTATTCGACTTCACGTCTGGTATTTCGTCTATAACGTAGTATCCTTAACCGTGAGTAATGTTACGTCCCAACTACCACAATTAACCTTGAACTAACGTAAGCCCCACTCCTATTAGTTTGCCTATCCGCAAACTTTTCTCTATCCTCATCCTTGAGTCCGAAACAGTAGTCGCCAGCCAAGAGTCTGTACATGATAAGAATATTTATCCCAATCAAAGATGAACATAAAGGTGGAACTACACAACACTGATGTGTGAGTGACACTAGATTTACAATTCTAAACTTAAATAAACTGTATATAGTAGCTTTATTCAGTCACCAAATTTATGAAGATTATCTTAAGACAGATCAGTATATCTTTAAATCCTTTATCAAGTAACAAATATTCCTATAAACTATTTCTTATAGTATTCACAATATTTCCTCAGGTACACCAGTGTCAAAGAAGTTTCTATAGTGTTCTTCTATTCACACTGTCAAACGCCTTCTCATAGTCAAGGAAGTTGATGTATAGTGACAAGTTCCATTCAATCGACTGTTCAATGATGATCCAAAGTGTCTTGATTTCGTTTGTACATGACCGATCCTTACGAAATCCATCCTGTTGATATCCAAGCTGGACGCCTACTGAGTATTTCATTCAATTCAACAACACAACAGTAATATAAATACCGAATGCTACATCTGTTCCGGTCTGACTAATTTTGAAAATTAAATTATCATTTGAAAATGGCATCGACCCGATCGAGACGTGGTGTAGTTCATTCAGTTAGATAAAAGTGTTCAAAACAACTCACAATTACATAAAACATACTTTGAGAGGTAAATCCAGGAGTTCTAGTGAGAAGTAGTGGAGTTCAATGGAGTTCAAACGACGTCTGTTGTGAGATAGGAACTCACTGAATACAATTGGTGAACGGTTGCTCAATTCCATGGATTGGTTGGAGTTAGACATAAACACCATGGAATGCCGACTCAGTGGTCTATCGGTTAAGTGCTCTGGCGAGGCGAGGTCGTGGATGCGCACTGCTGAGGAGTCCCGTAATAGGACGAAACGGCCATCCACTGCTTCCAGGTTCTCCCTGGTGGTCTAACTTCAATTGACTCACGCTTTCAACTACAAAAATAAAAGTCTGTTTTTTTTCTTTAAATAATTACTTTCTTTTCAAATTCTGTTCATCATAATAGTAGTATCAAGTAAATTTAAAAAAGTTATCCTAGAAATTATGAAACAAACAAAAGAAACATAGGAGAAACAAAATCTATTTTTAGTAACATTCAGAATAAATAAATAAGTAAATAATAATAATAATCAACCTCATTATAATATATGTTAATAAAGTAGTAAAACAATAATTGTACTCATGATAATGCATCAATAAAATGAGAAAGCAAGATGTGGGTAAGTGAAGAAGAGATAGGTTGAACAAGAAAGTATACATGATCAATTATGGGTATGTAACTTATTCTCTTTCTTTCTCTCTCTCTGTCACACACACACATACACATTGTGTATTCATTCCACTTGGAACTATTCATATGTTTCGTTGTGTTTTAATGTTTTGAATGAGAATAATAATACTATACTATGGGAAAAGTGTACATAAAATACATGCTCATAAATAAATATATATATATGTTATACACATAAGATTGAAATCTAGGCAACAAAAATATGAATAACCATAATGGTTACTATTATTATGAGTAATAATAATAATAATAATAATAGTGATAGCGTAGATATTGGAAACATGTGTTTGGCACAGAATATCATTAGTGAAGAGAATAAGAAAAAGGAATAAGCTAACTGTTGATTCTTCAAAGCATGCATGCATGCATGCGTGTGAGTCTATTTTCTCTAGTATATGGTATGTAATTACTACACAACAGACTGACGGCAAACGAGACAGACAAAATGAAGTACACTGTTGCAGTAGTAGTAGTGATGGTCGGAAGGAAGGAAGGATGAATACAACAATTTACTGATTAGTAATTTGTTTGAAAAGAGAATATGGTTTTTTTTTCTTGTTTTTTTCAAGATAAACAACAGATGACAACAGTTATAGTAAAAGTAGTAATACAGAAGAGAGAACAAATGAGGAGAAAGAAGAAGACGAAGCGTTGAATGTCAATTGTGACTATCTGCTGAAGAAAAAACAGATAGTTCAAGACAGAAGAAATAAAACAAAGTAACTTATAAGTCGGAGCAAGTTCATCATTATAAGGCCAATAATATTTCTGGTAAAAAATACTTTTTTTCCTAAAAAATAAGGACCGAAGACAACAAGGCCGACAAAAATAACATAACTAGGAATGTATTTTTTTCTGGAAGAAAAGATGTATGTATATATATACATATATATATATAGAAATCGTATAAAAATTGCACTTATTCTATTAATTTATTGCTTCAATAAGGTGAATACCATCTGTATGACTGACAGCAGCTACAGTAGACCAAGGTTTCCAACTAACTTGTAACCATTTACGTCCAACATCTACAGTGAATATGGATTCATTGAAATTGGGATTATTATTAGTACTAGTATTATTATCTGAAAATGATGAACTGGTAAAGTTTTCAGTGATATCAATCAAATCATCATGTATCCTTCGTGGCCATGTTAACTCAGTACCGTCAGGTGATGATGTTGATGATGATATAGGTGAAACAAATACAGAAGTATTATCATCAGTTGTACGAAATGTATCATGGAATGTATTCATATCTTCATCTTGCATAATAAGTTTATATGAACCTTCAATTGGATTTTGTCGATCAAATACTTTCACAGTATTATTATATGAACCAGTCATTATACAACTGGGGAAAAAAAAGAAAAATTGTTTTACTGTTAAAACGAAACTTTAAAAAACGTATGGATAAATAAGCAAAGATGGATAGTGACTAGCAATGGAATCCAGTTTGACGCGCATTTCGTCCTATTTGGGACTCGTCAGCTGGATGTACATGCATCTCAGAGTTGATGTTCACTCTGGGATTCAAACCCAGTACCTGACTGACCAGTTGCAGTCCAAAAACATCAATGGGAAAATTCAAACAAACAATACTGAGTATGGATAAGTAGTTTTATGAACAATAAATATCAACAATACATGCACTTTAAATAACAAAACTACTTTCTTTGCCTTTCTATATAATTCTTTTTCTATCCCCCTTTGTATTTAAGTATATTACATCTATATTTGTTGAATTATCAGAATGGGTTTTGTGGAGATTCCAGTATTTTCATAGTTGAAATCATATTGGCTGGAACACTTGTTATTTTAGGTCCTACCATGACAGGCAGGTCGATATCACTAAGAGAGAGCAGTGAGGTGTTTCCCTTAGACAACCAGCATCTGAGGCGATGCTGCCTTCCAACAAAGAAAAACTGTCACATCTTTACTCCACGGAATTCCATCTTAGGCGGTAGGGCTTTTTGATGTACGTAGCTAACACATTAGAAGCACCTCATAAAAAAGTTGGGTGTGACCGGGCTCAGGAAGCTTTTCCATGGGCTCTGCGATCGCGCTTTCAGATCCATCAAGAAGAAATATCTTTCTATGGTGCAGGCAACCCAGAAGTGACAACCGCTCTTGCACTTCTAACAGCACCTGAGGTTGTCTTGTTCACGAAGCTGTTAATTCATTCAAACTATTTTTGGACAGAAATGTGTTTACTCTTTTAAAAAAACCGGACCAAAAAATCGATTACTAACTAACCACTCACATACCGATCATTTGAAGATATAGTTAGTTTGAAATCATCAAAAAGTAATTCACTTTCGTATAAAACAGCTAAATGCTTTTTTAAATGACGTTGGACAGGATAAACTTCAACTGGTTGAGTTGGCATTCGTGAATCCCAAGCTACACCATGAGTATGGGGATAAATAAAAAAAACACAAAATATATATATATACGGTCAGTCGAAAGTAGGGTGAGAATGTGTTCAGCGTTTTCAGAACTCGATGGAAAGTTCTCCACTTCATGTCACTTAGTGGTAATAAAAGGAATTGATTTCAAACTGAACAAAGGAACCTTGAAAACCATGTGCCTAAACATAATTGTTTGTTTCGCTAGTGAGTTGCAAGCCATAAGAATAATTTACAAAATTGGAGTGAGACACTAGCCAATAAGTGAAACAGATATCTTATTGATAGCATTCAATTATAGTACAGAAATGTTGTGCATTTATTATAGCTTAAAACATCTGTCATTGGATTACGACAGAGTGATCTAAAGACATGGTACTCCTATCAAGACCTGAAGGTCTTAGATTAGACTCCCCATTGTATCACAAAGACATACACTGCTGAGAGGAAAATTGAAAACTAAAATGACACAGCTCTCTGACACATCCTGGTTCTATAACCAATTAATTATTGAGTGATTAGTACTACATTTACCTACTCTTTTGAGGTTGGTTGAGTTCCGTCGATTAAGCCACTAGCCTAAATCAATCTAACCATATGATATCTCAACATAGTACACTCAAAGTCAGATCTACTTACTCCACTGGCTACATTTCAACTCGATCGATAAAATTTAGAGGGTATCAAAGAACTAGACAAACATAAAATCGGCCAATACTCAGTGATCAATCAACTGTAAATATCTCACTATTACAGAAAAGTAGCGACCCAAACAGCTCAAAGATAATGTCTTAAACTGTGAAATCGGATGGGGTGGTTTCAAATAACATGGAGAGTCATTTCAAGGGTGTAGGTATGCTTTGTGGACAAATTTCAACTGGTAGGGAACCTAGATTAAGTACAATTTTCTCCCGACTATCTCCAGCCACCTGCTTGAATTACTGCTCGTCAACAGTTCTTAGGTCAATATAAGTTTGTGATGAGAAATAACTTTTAAACTGAACAATATCCAGAACCATCCATATCTTTAAAAACAAATTATTGTTTAGGAGTTATACAAACTTTTAAAAAAATTTAAAATGAGTGTTTACTTTTAACGCTCAAATAATCACGGGAAAATATAATATAATCGGAGCATTGGCCAAATTTCAAGTCGGAAACGGAATTAGTGAGAATGGTAAGCACATCTGATTCGTCTGCAGCAAGACTATGAAAAACTTTAGAGAAAAAAAACCTGAGTGTGAAAAAAAATGGATAAAACGTAGTCATGAAAAAGTTAATCAGGTATAGACTCCTGTACTTGGCGTCGAGTCACCTAAGTGAGGTCTTGTGACCCAATATTCGCCCTTAGTCAGGTTCTGAAACACCGACATACCTACCGACTCTCAACCATAGTTGTATTTCTCGACCTTAAGGTATCATTTGGTTATGTACATCAAAAGGCTTAGTGGCAGTGTCTTTGTCTGAAAGGTATACTAAAGAAGTACATTAACCTTGTACAGGCTCTCTACTTGAACACCACTGGTCGAATCAGAGTCCATTGCAAACTGTCATCGGAATTAGTGACTTTAAGTGATGTTTGTCAAGGTTGTCCGCTTCCCTCACTTTTATTCAGCTTTGTCATAGGCGTGCTTTCAGACAACACTTTGAATATCCGACTTTTCATTGATTGATTTTCAGCAAGAAAATTCACTTGTTGACTTAGAATACGCAGATTATATAGTTCTATTTGGTGAAGACGCTGACAAAATCCAGTCTTCTGACCACCTTAAGCAACGATCCAAGCATGTTTCGGATGTGGTTCTCTCCCACCAAATATGGAACGTTATTTCAGGACTGGCTTACGTCATCGCCTGAATTTGTGACAGGGAGTGAAATAGTTGTGCGTATCAATCGCTTCACTTATCTTGGGAGTCTCATAGGTCTTGATGGTCTGGTATCTGATGAAATCTCAGCACGCATTCAGAAGGCTCAATTGGCTTTTGCCAAATTGTATCACTTGTGGTGTAGGCGAGATCCTTCTGCCAAACAAAGGGTGAGTTTACTTCGCAGTAGTTCGCTTCGTCCTACTTTATGGGTGTGAAACATGGTCATTAAAAAGGAGGATATCCGCGGCTTACTGGTGACTAACTACTTATTTATTTATTCCAACACATAAACATTGGTGAAAAAGGGCACCAAAAGACAGACACATGCGCCACAGTTTTTTGTGTGATTTGATAGTATAATTTAAAACCGGTGGATAAGAAAATAATAATATGCTTACCAAGAGAAGCGTGATCACAAAGAGAGCTTGACCGTGTGTCACAAAGAAAAATTGAACCTCTGTTAGTGCCATATGCAAATAATGATGGGGAAGAATTGCTACAACTAATTCCAGTGATCAGATGTGAGCGATCGTCCAAACGATCAAGCATATGATCAATGACACCTTTAAATTAGTAGTGTCAAGGTGTTTTGAGTTGAGAAAAATACATTGCATATCAGAAAAATCAAGTAGAAAAATATAATTAAAACAGGACTATACATATTTGAGTGCTCCTTTCAATACTTCAAACTGTCTCAGTTAGTTGGTGAAATCGTTACTAGACAGATATTTCATATTTAGTGTATTAGTGAGTATTCTATAACAACTGTTGGAATTCTTAAGAAAATACAGTAATTCACAACAGTTGACCCTTTGAATACAGACTACTTAAATACTATAGTAAAACTCCAAAGCGTGTTGACAAAACAACTGCTGTTTCCTAAAATATTTTAAAAACACAGAGTTTTTCCTAGTCAGGTAATTACAGTGAATTGCAGATGACAGTCTAAACACATTTTTAAATGGTCATGATTATTGAATTTCTAACTCAAAGGTCCTTCAAATACATGGAAAAGCTATATCCAATAAATCAATAAACTTTTGAAATAATTTTCAACACTGAAAATCATCTTAATTCTCAATCCAAAACACTTCTGTTCATCACATTATAGCTGCATACAGCTCCATAGTGAATCGATTTCCAAGTAAGAGCTTCTCTGAAGTTAACACCTTCCATAAGTTTATTGTAGACTATTTATTTGAACACAAACATTGGTACATGGGTGCGCCAAAGATATATGGGGTTGTGAAGAGGTAGAAAAAGTAAAGTGAGTATGATACAAATGAACAACAATCAATAGAAATTAATGTCTGACACTGAGAGCAGTAATAATGATGGGAGAAGCAGTCCGGTTAGGAAAAATACAACCAAAAAGAATTCTTCCAGTTAAAAAGTCACTTTCACTTTTACGAATTAAGTAAAAGAAGAATACATCAGGATCGCCACTGGCATCTATTCTAAGCTATTTTTGATAACATCTTAAGCTTCTGTGTCGCAATATCTTTAGGAACCCAACAGGAGAGTTGTAAAGGTCCTACAAATGCAATTCCTCTCCAACTTCCTTTCATCCTATGACACCATGTAATACACTGACCACCTCTCAAATTTTTCGAACTAGTCCAAGCACCTGCAAATAATGAACGATATGGAATTCGTTGGGACTACATTCGCAGTACATGTCCAAGACACCGAAGTCGATATTTCAAAACAGTGACATCAATTGAATTGTCGCTGTTGTGAACACACGTTGTAGAACCTCCCCATCACTAACAGTGTTGCCATTGAAGGCCAGCAACCCCTCGGAGAAAACGATGACCAAACACAGAGCTGTCTAGAATCCTCAACTAGAAGGGGCCAGGTTTTACAGGCATAGAAAACTGATCTAACTGACACGTTGTACACCTTACCTATAACAGCCAAACTAACATCACGAAGGCGCAAAAGATGACCCAGATTGGCATAAACCACTCTGGTTTACATTATAATTCAGTTGATTTCATCACTCAGGTCACCATCAGCACTTACGCAGCTACCTAGATAAGATCGGATCGAACTGAAGAGATTTCAATATTATGAAGTGGGGTTTGAAATTCATCAGCAATTTCAATCTAAAACATGACATCAACATTGAACCGTGTAACATATGTTTGGTGGTCTGTACGAATCGTGACAAACAACTTTTATGGATATAAATATATTTTTACGAGTTAAACGTTGAAAAAGTAGAATCGACTCAAGATAAAAGCGATTAATACCAACTAAATTAATGATAGTTGACAAAATGCAAATGGTTAATAAAGACTTAATAAGTCATTGGTAAAAGGATACTGAACACCTCATTAGTAACTTCCAAGTTCCACATATTAATCCTCAGTGGATCGGCAGAGAAGAAAGTCTCACGGTCAGCAGAGGGTGACAAACCGACTATTGAAAAGCCGTGGGCACGAGCAAATACTTTTTTATTCTGTACACGTATATTTGTATTTCCATAATTCTTCAAACAGACAGGGACTTTGATATCGGATAATGACCTGATAACAACTTTACGTCGGCAACCCGATTCAACAGGGAAATTCAAATTTGTAAACGACTGTGTCGGCAGTTCAGTCAACTGCCAAAGTTTTATAGTACGTTCTGTAAAAATAATAGTAATGGTAGGACTGATCGATCTGATGGCATGTACCATATATGCTGTGTGTATTAAAAATCTTTAAACATCTGACCAAAAATCTTCGGATTTGAACATAAATATATATAAATACAAATTTGCACAGCCGATATGCATTGGTACCAAACTTTTATTTACTGAGTTAATCATTTCAAAAAGGCGAGTAAATAAAAAAACTAGGTATAAGTCGTGATTAAAACTAGCGGCTTCTTGTATGAAACAACCATAACTCATTTTTAAGCACAGGTGTATGGTAGCTAGCATTGGGATCGAGGATGCACGTTTTTCCCTATTTGGGACTCGTCAGGTGGATGTACCTGAAACCAATATGAGCTGAATATCATGAATCACCGTTCATAAGGATTTGCTTCTCCATTAGCAATCTTTAGGATCTTAACGGGGTTTGTGTTAGTGTAAACAGCCGCACTGGGATACATTGAGCTGACCAGTTCCAAATAAGTTTTTACAATCCATTGCTAGATATAATAGTAAAACTCATGGTTTAAACATCACGTAGATGTTGAAGATGAGAATCATTATTGTTTTTCAGTTGTGATCGATAATCTGGATTAGTAAGGAATGGTGGAGAGAACATTCCTCACGAAAACCTAATTATTAACGCGAAACTCCCTCATAATCAACAGATAACAACGGACACAACAGCTAGTCACGGAAGTAAGTTCATCTGGAGAAGCGACAAACTTATGCACAGATATCAACATGATCCTCACAAAGTATTTAAGACCCAAGTGTTCCTACTGATCTCATAAAAGTACTTTGATGACTTGTAAGATAGCACACGGGCACTTCACCAACTGACCAAGTATATCTTGCAAAATTTGTGTTACTGAATACCAAGGTCAAAACTCCACGCTTACTAAATCTGTACAACCTTATTATCAGAAACGAACAACTACGAAGTTAACTCAATCCTCTAATTTATGTTATTTGTTAATGTTCATGGTTGTTTGGGTCACTGACGAATGTTTCCAAGTTTTACTTTCCACTCACCGTGTTAAAGTTCAGCGGAAGTATTGATGCACCGACTATTGACTGGATGGGCAGGATCATGTACAGGGTTACTGATTTCTATCCGTTATTTTCGACAAATATCGAACACGGAAACAAAGGAGATTAGAATGGGGATCCTAAATAACGCGAAATTAGAATTACCACCTATATTGACTGCAGTGTCCAGATTTGTATATCACCCTTTTTAATTTGCTGGTTACTAGACTTTAGTTTGAAAAACATAAGTATTTACAAGTGATTGATCACGGGGTGGTGATCAATGTCATGTATGTTAGGTCCTTTTTAGTGCAGGTCGAATCCTATCGATCATGTTGCAATGTGGCCACAAACCTAGGTGACTCGATATTGCATGCACCATGTTGAAATAAGATGGTGGTTGGAGGTAGTCAACCATGGACCTAGGTTTCGTACTACTTGGCACTTGTCAGTAGGGTGTACTTGTAATCCTGAGGGAGCTGATGCTCCCTGACGGATTCGATCCTGTTGACTACCTCCAACCACCATCTTATCTCAACACAAGTATTTACTTGTCATACTGGTAAATACGACTTTGAGTTTGAAGGTGACGGAATCTGCTGGATGCAACCAGTTAGTCTACTTTCTAGATCTTTATCTTCGGAAGCACTGATTCCCTCATAATTCAATACTCTAATTACCGCCCCCAAATGCCCTGGTACGGCCGAGAGTGGGGAGAGTCCGCTCTCCCTCTCAAAATGCTCTTACATGGCTACGCATATATAGCTTTTACCAGGGAAATCCTACTCACTGCCTTCTCGTCGCATTACTGTTGTTTACGAAATTAAGGAAACGAAAAGCGAATGTATGGCGCTTTAACCGGGTTGGTGAACACGAAAAGTCCACATAGGGGAGTTGGAAAACCCTGATTCCAAACTAATGGTGTACATGGACTCCAGTATCCTGAAGGAACAAATGGTGTATGAATCAATCGTTGGCCACCGTCTACCATGAGACTGCATCTCCTTACGATGCTCCACTGCCTTGTGGATTAGACCTTTAGGTAGAAGGCTCCGGGTGTGGCCCCCTAAGGAAACCACCTGCTTCAGTCTGGGCACCTGGGCAGTATCACAGACCTCACACAAATCAAATGAGATTTGTGAGGCGCATATTTATCTGGTCCTTTTTTGTACCAATATTTATGTGTTTAAATAAATAATAAATAAATAAACTCTAATTACCAACGAACGATACTTCCTTAAGTACACCTAAAAGATAGAATACTGTTTACTTATTTAGAGACCTGATTTACATAGTCGGTCCGAAAGATTCCTGACCTCAAACAAGTAGTCTTGCGACGCAGTAATAACATGACTGATCTTATGAAAGCTTTATTATGAATATTCGAAATAACTCCAAAGCTTAAAAAAATAATTGTTAAGGATATCAGAAAGGATTAAGATAATTCAGAGTGGGCTATACGTCAGAATTTTCTATTTAACAAGTGCAAACACTGGAAAAATATACTAATATCCTCGAACAACTCTTTCCATAGTAATATTATTAGAAAGCTTAAGCTTACCATTGGAAGATAACAAGAAGTGGGAAAGCCCAGATTTCGGGAGCCAGCGTATAAGATTGATTTTCTCCTCTATTGCTTGGGACTTCAGACAGTCAAACTCTGGTTCATGGCTTAAAAAAACTTGATACGGTTTTGAACAGGAATGGCGATGGTGTGTTATTTCAGAGAGATCCTAATTCTAGCATTATCGTCAAAAATCTAGGTCTACAAACCGCTTGGCCGATTTCAATGACACTAACAATCCCATCAGAATTTCCATAAGCCAGATGTGTGCCTTCTTTGTTGAACTCTATCACTGAAATAGCTGTAAAACGATGTAACGTTAGTAATGTGCACCTACGTCCTGAACCCTCGATCCTTCTGAGAATTTCGTTGCAGTACCATTTGAGTCGTCCTATTGTGAAAATAAACATGACGGTAAGAAATCGCTTTCACAAAATACCAGATTGGGCCACAGCATCACAGGACGGAGCAGCATACTGCCCAATAGGGCTTTGCATGTCAAAACGTTGCGCAGCATTCAACACGTGCGCCTAATCCGTTCGAACTTCTTCATTTCTCAATACTGATTAGCTTTAGACGTAAATTTAACAGGATTAATTAAACATATAATGGCCCAAAAGCTACTTAAAACACCTTCAAAATACGCAAGTCCCATCAAAAGTCCAAGAATACAGATTTAATAGCCCTGTAATTCAAATATATCTTATTCAAATGGTTAAAATGGTTGTGGGTGGAATAGCAGGAGCTTACACTTAACTAGCTTCCGTATCTAGTAGCGGTGGATCACCAATACCTCTAGGCAGGAACCTGGGTATATAGAAGATAAAAGAGGAAAAAGAAATTTGTAAGTCATGGTAAGATTTGAATTGACAATTGTATCTGTGCTAATGTGGTATGGCAACTTGAACTGATGTATGTACGTACGAAGTCATACGCTGCTGCTGAATATCCCAGACGCTTATGTTCTTATACAAACAGAAGAATTAAGAGGATAGACAGCATCTCAGAATTATGGGTAGAGGATCGTACCATCTCATTAGTAGGAGATGATTATGATAAAGCTCAGGTATTCTTAAATGACTTTGGTGATTTACGTACCGTAAAGATCCCCTCCCCCTAATTTCACACACACTGCACATTGAGACCATAAAAGAACTAGATATCTTTGGTCAACTAAATAAATATAGTCAAATCATTCTTGTCAACAGGTCAGGCATCATTTAAGTGCGAATATAAAAAAATCCGGAATATATGTAAAAAGATCATAGCTAAATCCCGCACGGCTTACGAACGACAGTTGGCATACGATAGCCGTACCTGTCCGAAGCGACTGTTTTCGTACGTTAAAAGGCGGACGAAACGTAGTGATGGTATCCCCTCGTTACTGTTAAGCGAAAATTCAGCTTTATGGCTGAATCTGATCTAGCGAAAGCGGAGACATTTGCTAACTATTTCAGTGAAGTCTACTCTACGTGTAGTGTTACAACTACTTGTACCGTTGACAATGAGATACCAGCCATAGGACCTTTACACGTGACAGAGAATATTGTTCTTCCTTTGATAACTAACCTAAAACCTTGTAAGATACCGGGCCCCGATGGGTTACACCCACGTTTGCTGTCATCGCTTGCGGACATTATCTCAAGACCGCTCACGATGCTCTTCAACATGTCCCTTTCACAGGTTCAACTACCTAGAGACTGGAAAGACGCCATAGTTAGTCCTATATTTAAGGATGGTCAGAGACGGATCGTATCTAACTACCGGCCTGTTAGCCTGACCAGTATAGTAGTTAAGTTACTCGAAAAATTAATTCGGGCTAAGCTACTGAGTCACATAGATTCGTACAATCTGTTAACTCCCGAGCAACATGGGTTTCGTAGCAAGCATTCATGCTTGACTAACTTACTCATTGCGAGAGAGGATTGGACAGCTGCTCTAGACAACGGCCTGTCTGTCAACGTGATATTCATAGATTTTAGCAAAGCGTCTGATAAGGTTTCACACTTAGGTCTTATGCAAAAGCTCTCGAGCTTTGGAATAGCAGGTGCTATACAGGAATGGATAGGAAGCTTCTTATGTGACCGCAGACAGAGAGTAAGGGTCAATGGAACGCTATCCGAATGGAAACCGGTCAAAAGTGGTGCACTCCAAGGCACCATCTTAGGCCCTTTACTTTTCCTTCTGTATATTAATGAACTACCTTTATTACTTAAGTCGTCGACGTTATTGTTTGCGGATGATGTTAAAATTTGGAGAACAATAAGAAATGAGACTGATCGTTGCTATCTGAAAGCAGATTTAGACGAATTAGTTAGGTGGGCTCATGATCGGGGCCTGGAAGTTAATTCCAGGAAGAGCGTGTTCATGCACATCGGGCACTATATTAGTTACCACTATACCATTAATGGTACATCTCTTCCACGCGTTCAAGAGCACAAAGACTTAGAAGTAATTATAAGTCACGACTTGAAAACTACTACGCACTGCAATGCGGTTGCTTCCAAAGGCTATCGCGCGCTATGGTCGCTTCGCAGAGCAATTAAATGCTTGGACGAGGATATGTTTCGAATCTTATATCCCACCTATGTAAGGCCACACTTAGAATACTGTATCCAAGCAGCTAGCCGTTGTCTGATAGAAGATACTAAATCGCTTGAGCGTGTCCAGCGTGTAGGGACAAAATTAGTAAAGGGTCTTTCTAAACTCCCTTACGATGAGCGTTTAAAACGTCTAAACCTTTTCCCCTTATCTTATCGTAGGACGCGAGGTGACCTTGTACTGGCATTTCGTATCTTTAATTATGATCTGGGTGTTAACATGTCTTATCTTTTTGCTCCCTCCAGCACTAATAATCTCCGAGGTCATAGCAAGAAGGTTCATAAACCGCGATCTAATAAACTAAAGGTGGGGTCCCGTTTTTCTCATCGAGTGGTCAATGACTGGAACGTTTTACCAGAACAAGTGGTATCAGCACCATCAGTGAACATTTTCAAGAAGAAGCTAGACCTTCACTGGAAGGAAATCTGTCAGGATTAACACAGGTTCACCAACCTACTATCTTTATTACTGAAGACTGAAATCAATGATGGAATGCATTTGAGCCACTTGATGAATTAGAGAGTTTTGTCGCGCATCCTTAAAACATTGTAGTACCGCGATTCGTTAATCGTTCGTTTCGGTAACCGATATAATTCTAATCTTAACGGCGCGTAAAATCAGAAGACAAAAGATAACAGCAACTACAGTTTATTGTCGAATAACTCAGGTCAGAAAGTTAGCAACACCTGAGCGAATAATAACGAGCGAGTGAACAGGAGAATAAGCGAAGGAAGCGAACGAGGCGGAAATGACATGCAGTGGAGATGGCCGGGAAGCCAACTCGAGAGCGAAGCAAAAATAATGAGTATTGGAGGTGGCTGGGAAGCCAACTCGCTATGAGCAAGCATTACTCAACATTTATAATCAGACAAAAATGAATGACAGACATATGATGAATAAGATATGAAGGGTACACATATACGCTCATATAAAAATATAGTCAAGGTTAATAAACGAATAATTAACAAGATCAAAAGATGACTCAATGTATAGGTGAATTGGCTTGGCCAGTAGCTAGAATAAAGTATATGGGCTTAACATAACAACCGATACTACAACATGTTTTAATTCTGGTGACTTTCCTAGGTACTGTGATCTTAGTCTCTTTATTGCTAACCCGGTAGTTACTTGAATGTCACCCATACCCTCATCTGGGACTGGACTTGAGAAGTGTTCCTCACTTACAGGCTCCTGGTTCAGTTGGTCTTTAAAGCTGGCATCAAAGATCTCTGACATCTATAAGCTAGTGGGATCTTTTCCGTTTGGCCATTTAAGAGTATGAATCCCCTGGTTCGTGAGCCTTCTCCTGGCCATGAATCTGTAAACGATTAGGGTTAGCTTGCTTTTTGGTTGCTGGCTTTGCCTGGAAACGTCCCTCAATACCACCCTGCAGTCATCCACTTCCAGCCTCCACTACTATCATGGCCATGGGAGTGTTGAAGATGCTCCCTCATAGTCGTATAGTTTGCTACAGTGTAGGAAATATTCTCTTCCCTCCAAAGTACCCTGCTTTTAATCACAGTAAAAATGTATGTACCATGGTCACTACTTTCTTTTGGTACATGAACATGGATAACCTTGACTAGATGCTGACCATTTGTCAGCAAACAATATAATTCTGAGAGTTTTCCGTCCCTGTCTCATCTCATGGCATCATCCACATGTTCATTCAGTCCTGAAATTCCGATAGCTGTGGCGAGCCGCTTATGGAATCACATTTTAGGGGTTATATCCTGCTTGCTAAGATTTAGGGATGACGTGTTGAAATTTACAACTACTGATATTTGGTCAAACTCCGGGCACAGCAACTTTGATATCACCCTTACTGACTTATCCTTTTGGGTGTTAGAACCTTTGGGGGCCCCGTATATCCCCCAATCAAGTACTTAATGACGCTCACTCAGAATCAACACCAGCATGATCCTGTCACCTAGATCAATTCAGCACTGTGTGGTGTTGTGGTTTTGAATTTACTGTTAATGTATTTCGCCACTCTATCTCCCGTTTTGTGTAACCTATCGTATCGGAAAAAAGTCGCACCTTGTAGAATCATTTTATCACCCACGACGTCAGGCGATAGCTATTTTTCAGTTAAAATTACGATTATCAGATCCAGCTGAAAGTATGTGTTTAACCTTAAGCCCTCTTATGCATCTATAGAGCCCCTTGTTGGTTTATCTTTTGATGTAGTGCTCATGTGCAGCAGCATCTGTCCTCTGGGTTCCAGATAGGTTATTCTCTAAGGTGTGTTGGCCGAATCCGAAAGAGCTGTCTGTTATAGGCTTTTTGCCTGTATGGCTTACCCCACTTGCGGGAATGTAGTCCACGTGGTCACATCATAACAAATCTACATTTTCGGGACCATTATAGTAGCAAGGATAAATAATAATAATTTATTCTCAAATAACAGTTTGTTACATGAGGCATGCCAGTTTACAGGCAAGATCAAATCGTTAAAGAAGTTACAATTTTCACGGTTGAGAATTACTCAGATGGGTTGATATTTCATAAGATTTGAATGTAAATGGATTTCGTAAGGAACATGTCAATATCACACTTGGCGTACTTTATGGAGGTAGCGTTGCAACATACAACTGATGGTCGAGAATAGATACATGCGAAGTTGGGGGCCTTTAGAGGTTTCGAACTTATATCCCTCCAGAATATCGGAAGCTTTAATAACAGTGTAGGACGAAGTCACCCGTGCCATATCTGTTTTCGGTGAAGTATCTGAAAAAGGTATAACAAAAAGGAAGGACGAAAAACAGAGCACACAATATTCATGGAGGAATAGTTAAGGTATAACCATTTAGTCTATTTGTCTGTTACTGAAGTACTTATTAGATAAGGACATACTAATGTTTTGAAGAAAAATAAGTGTGGGCAAGGTATGAGTGGGTAAGAAACTGTATAAATGAAGGTAGTTCAGAAGGAAGTATGGAATTGTGTAATTATAAAATAAAGTGCTGAAAACAGTATTCCGATACAAATGACTGTCTCCCTTTACTTAAGAAGCTGTATAAACTCTCTTTTTTTGTTTTTAGATTTTATAGGGTATAGAGTGGGCTTCGTTTTTAGCCAACTGCCTAGTTTGCTTGTAGTAGGATTACTCGGTAGGAAGTGGAACCAATTCAGCTTTTTTTAGCATGATCTAAAGTGGTATTTTGCATGAATAATTTCGCATCAATACCGTTGGTTCGTGACATCCCACTAGACATAAGGAGCCGTAATTAATATGTTCTGCCCTACAGACACGGGTGGATTGAAGTTATCTCCCCACCATCATGTTTGCTGGTCAGTAACGCCACCCTCCCTCCTTTTATGATGTTAGGCTCTCTTACGTTTGTGGTCGGTATGAATATTGCTTTAATCAAGGACCATATTTGGAATACACTGTCTCTACAAGTTCCATGTTACAGGCAAATCAGATGGTAATAGCATTTGTAATGTGGGTTAGATATCCATTTAATATATCGTACTACTATGAAGATAACTAATGGTAAAGGTTAGAAGGGACAAAGATTATATGTGGTTAAGAGATGGTAAGGGCTAATAGCAAACCAGAGGATATGAAAGAAAATATTGTAAAATTTTCAGGGTAAGAAAAATAAAACATTGAACAACTCACAAGAATTTAGGACATTTGAGCTTCTTTTGATCGGCCTTAGTTGGTCAGCATCCATAAGATTAGTGAGTTATCTGTCTACTTGTACTAAGAAAAATAAAAGGACATGACACTTAGGAAGAATAATTTGGATTTAACCATTAGAGAGATTCGGAAACTGAAAATGAGGGTTAGGAGCGGAAGGCCATGGTTAATAATCAATAAATAGTGGGGAAGGATAAAGCATGTTTTCTCTAGTTTTGCTATATTCAAACGACAATGGAGTTCGTTATATTCTTGTTCCGTCTAGATATTGGGCGGTCCATAATAAAGTGCCTCATTGGTAGGCGGGAGTTCAAGGAATAGTTGAAGTTCTTTAGAGTTTAGTAACAGGGTTATTAGCCTTTTAAATTTGGTGAAGGTGTCACAGTTACGGATAGGTATTGGCAACCTGTTCCACAATAAACTATACCGAACTGTAAAAAACCTACAACGCATTTGTTTTTGGTGTTTTTCGGTAAATAGTGTATATGCATTGTTTCTTAGTCTATAGGCTGGGTCATTGATCATAGTTAGGCAGGAGGTTAGGTACTAATATCAAACCTTACCATAAATCCACAACCCGTATTACTGCCTAGGTAATGGAGTATCATAACGACAATTAGCCGAGACACGAAAATCACATTCCAATGCTGAGTTTTTGGTTGTAACGGATGATGGGCATGAGATAAAATTGTAGTTTTTGTGTTGCTTCTCTCAAGTAGTCAACAGCACGGTCATTGTGAAGCGTACTTTTCGCATGTTTCTCCTTTGCTTACTAGTCTTGTTAGATGTAGCGTCCTGGGTAAGAGTGTGATTCTGATTGCCTATTTAGAGGTTTAGTTTTAATGTTTGAGTTGAGTGATACATGTCAAGCACATTACCTGGAGGTTTTTTATCTGATGTCATTCTAAGCTTTCTTACCATCCCATTGACAGAAATGGGTATTTTCGACTTACTATTAAACTCTGGATTTAAACCTCTGCCTCTGCTGGTCGTAAATGTAATTGTAGTGTGAGCAATAGTGGTAACGCTATTACTGTACATGCTCCTCAGCGAAGTAGAGAGCAAAATATGAGATAATTTAAGTATGATATGTGATGCACCATCATCAAGCTCATCAAGGCAACCCTCAAAATATTTCACATCAAAGGGCGAACACCCAGATACGTTCTCACTTTTTCTCTCTGAGAGTTGCCCCAATTAGGAATGCTCTCGCAGCCAACATGACCACGGCCCAGTTAACAGGTAGTTTGGATAGGAAACTCGACAAACGCTCCCTCATCCATGGATTGCAATCCCCCTCTTGCACCCTCTGTTTTGATGAATGGCTCATAAATTACCACGGTTATCACTACTGAATATCGGTAACTAACTTTTACGTACATTATTATCATTTCAGTTTCCCCTCTTATGGTTTTATTCCCACATAAACAATTAGTTGACGTATTCATTACACCTGAAACAATCGTCTTCTCTTAACACACGAATAACCACCTCATCATTCTTTTACTTCAACCACCCGACTTCTTGCCTGGCAAAATGTTAGCTGCTGGTGTCCAGGTGCCCTAGTCTGCTGCGACAAACACATAGTGTTTGATCAAATATGTCAATTCCAAAAATAATGTTAAAGCTATTACGATAAAAATCAATGTATTAATACATTAAATATCATCCATACACACAAGAAAAATATACAGGACGTTGCTTAAATTGTCAGAAATCGGCGTGTTCAAGTTTCTTTTGGTCTTGTAATCCACAACTATAAGTAGTCAATAATTCCAACCACAATTGTTATAGTTCGAAGTGTATATCTAGATAAAGCATGTAATAAGGATATCACTGTGATCTGTAAACATAGATAGCAAATGTATTAGAGTTCCGTTATCATAAAAAGGGGCAATTGAAAAGAAAAGGCATATGAGTGTAATGGTGTATTTGCGAGCGATAATCAGTGTGTCATGCTATGGGGTATTCAAAAAAGGTACATAAAATCAGAGGTCATGTGTTCTTAAACAACTATTTCACAGCCAATAACGACAATTGTACAAATCATGAGCATTACTGAGGAAATGCAAATAATGGTAAAAACTAATCACAAGATAAGTTTACCTCAACTATCCTCACACAGATCCACCCAAGTGTCTAGAGGTAACACTGGTATACAAAGCAAATGAGGGAAGAAAAGAATACATGGCTACAAAAATAAAAGTGAAAGAAACACAAAAGCAGACATACATTGGTGTTTTACGGAAAATCAATTTTTGGCAATAGATGTATGGATATTACAGAATATGACATGCACGTTGATAGTGTACAGCGTGTTAGTGTGCAGAGTTGTGTGAGTGTGGTTAAACGCAACAAAAATGAAAATGTTTCAATAACAGTGTCTTCGGTTGGTAATGACAACAAGATACAGAACTGTCGGCAAACTCACAGAAATCGAACTGTTTATTTCATTTTATTGATTTACTTTTTAGCCCACAAGTGAACATAACTCCTGGGCTTTTTTACACTTATCCCTGAACGTGTTAAACATGTAGAATTATTGCTCAGTTTTTCATCGTCCTCCCATTTCATAGGGGTTAATGGTAGTTGTTTATCCATGATAGTATTTTCTTTACCTTGTTGGCCATCATCGGAGGCAGCTTTAATTTATCTATGGAGATAGTTTTCTTATTCCCATTTTTGGTGATGATGAAGTGTTTGACTCAGTAAGGTCCTTCTTACGGTTGCACTAACGGCTTTTTAACAGTGTCGACTCGGACAAGGATCAATTCGCACGTTTTTCAGATGTTTGTCGAGTTGTACCTGACGGCTGTGTCCACGTCGGGGTATCGCTTTAATCTGCTTCATAGTCTGCATAAACGGCTTGCTAAACAAGTGGATCGCTTGGTGCACTTTCATCGGAGTTAACCAATTGTTCTGGTAATACTAAGATCGTACCACAGACCAGGTCAACTGATGTGCAGCCTATCTTCTTTGACGGTTGAGCGAATTCCAGTAAGTATGGATGGTAGAGCATCACTTCATGTTGATGTATCGGCCTGTGACATTAGCGAGCTTTTTAGTTGGCGGGTAAATCTCTCGGCCAGATCATTCACTGTTGGATGGTAGGCTATTGTTTAAATGTAGTTCACTTCTGAAAGTCTGGAAAACTTGTAGAATTATGGTCTTTCTGGGATATTAGTGCTACTCTAATAAAATACCTAGTCCTGAAATCGCATGTATGTCATGGTGTAACTGCCTAATCTGTAAGTTCTTACGCGGAAGTTACATCATTGTCTACACTGACTCATCGTATTGTGATAATTAACGACACGATACTTAGCACTTAGGAATAACACATTTTGGCTGGGGAGAGAATAATATATTTAAAGTGGAAAGGTGTAGGTTATACAGGAATGACCACGCCTGCAAGACTGAGTGAATGTTTGCGCGTTAACCATTGTTAGATCCAAACTAGGTTTGACTGGAGAATAACTGTCTGGTAGGAGAAGATACTCGTGAATCCCAATTGAAGTCAGAACAAGGTGATTGGGGTAACAACGGTTCTAAATTTCATCATAAATACAAATGTACAATTTCACCTAAACAAATATTACCACTCAGTTATTCAACCAATAATTGTCCCCACAACAACCGATCTAAATTACAATAAACAGACAAATTGATAAGAAATATAAGAAAATCACCGAACACACCAAAAAATAAGTGTCATTCTATCCTTGCTGGATAGATCAAGTAAAAATCCGTCCAAAAGATAATAGTTTGTTGCTTTGTAACACAAAGTGTTTCCAATTCTGGGAATGTGTTTAAATTCAAAACCAAAGTGCACTATCCCAGTCAAATCAAGCAACACAATCAAAGAGGGAACAATCAATATAGCTGCCGCCAAGATTAAATATCAACTAAAACAACATAGATACAGTTCAGGAAGAAACATAGAAACTCAGTGAAAGCGAAAGAGTAAATGCTAAAACTGTTATGAAATCAAACATTACAATCTCAAATGGCATCAAAAAGACTAACAATAATGTACAACTAAAGAAACCATTAACAACAAGTTGCAAATGTAGGCACGGAGGGACTTTCACACACGAAAACTTGAAAATGGACCTTACGACCATTATTGACCCTCTCTCGGTGTAATGTGTTGAAAGTGAACCTCCTCAGTAAATATATGTTCAGCTTTGAAGATCGTGCATTTAAAAAGCAACACCACGACAAGCTCCTATGATAGGACGGATTGAAACTGGCATATGTATGAAGGAGTTTGGTGGTGGAGGAGGGCCAACGATATCTAGATGTGCGTGTTGTAAGCGTCTACCAGGTGATGGAAACTTCCCAGGCGGATTGACTGTTTGTCGTTTGACTTAACTGCGTTGGCATTGCATGGAGTTTCGCGTTCATCTTTTTGTATCCGAGTCAGATGAAACGCTCTGTGATGAGTTTCGCTGTAGCTCGGACCCCAGGGCATGAAAGTTCGTGAAATTGTTGAAAGACCCGTCGTCGACAAGCCTCGGGAACAAAAAGACAATTTTTACCGGTTGAAACATCGCAGGTAATAGATAAATCGGAAAATGGAATTGGTACAGACTTGAGGAGGAAGTTCGACCTCTCTTTGAAGGTTTTCAGATCTGTATCGTCTACTGGTGATTTAGCTGTCGTTTCTAGGTTGATATCTTGGTTTTGTACCAGCGCATTGATATCCTTCCGAGATAAAGCGTCGGTTGTGATAGTGAAGTGCCCTTTGATGAACTGGATGTCAGCCATAAATTGTGTAATCCAGTTGCCTTGCTTCACGTGAGGAATATCGATCATATGAAGTGTTAAAAGAATAACATACGAGTTTATGGTCGGTCATTATCGTAAATTCGCGTCCCGTAATAGAAAAGTGAAATACTTTACCACCAAATAGATAGCTTGCAATTAACGTTCGAAGGTGCTATAACGCTTTTGGGCTAGCGATAAACGATTAGTGAAAAACACTATCGATATGATGATGTCATTCACTCATTGCTGTAGTACTGCCCTTACAACCTTTTGAGATGCGTCAGGGCAGAGGATTAGGTGCGTTGTAGGGTCAGAGTTTAAACGTTGTAATATAGTAGCGTTTGTGATCGTAGATTTTGCGTTAACAAAAGTAGTTTTTGCATCAAGTGATAAGGTGAAAGGTTCGTTCTTTATTCGATTCTGTTTCTTTCCTATCCAGCCTCAGAAGATCTGTTAAAGATTGTAATGCCGCTGCACAGTTGTGTAAAAAACAACGATATGAATTGCACGTGCCGTTAAATCGGCGCAGAGATTTTAATGAATTTGGTTCTGGACAATTATTCATAACTTCGACCTTTTCTTGGAGTGGTTTAATACTTTGTCAGTCGATACGGCGTCCCGGAAACTCCAGAGCTGGAATGCAAAGTATGCACTTTGAAGGGCTATCCACAACACTATGACTTTTGAAGCGATCGAAGAGAATGTACAAACGCTGTACATATTCTTCTGTAGATGAGCTGGCGGTCAAAATGTCGTCGATATGAACAAATACAAAGTCTAAGCCTCTTACGACGACGTCCATGAATCATTGAGATGTTTGAGCTGCATTTTCTGGTCGGAATGGCATCCTCGAGAATTCAAACAAACCAAAGGGTATGATAATGGCTGTTTTTTTCAATATCCTGTGGTGCCATCGGAATTCGATGGCATTATCTTACGAGGTCTAGCTTTGAAACAATATGTTCAAAGCGAGAACACGTAAATGAGGAATGGGGTACTTGTCTGGAGCAGTCTAGTTATTCAAACGACGATAATTACCACATAGACGTCAGTGCTCATCCCTCTTGAAAAACTTATGTAAAGGAGAAGCCTATGGACTCCTAGATTGCCATGTGATACCGAGTTACATCATGTGTTCGAATTTCTTCTTGTTCGGGGGCAGTCTATGTGACTTACTGCAGATTGTTGGACCTGTGGTGGTTATATGATGCCAAACATGGCATATTGTATGTTCTTTTTGACAATCTACCTTGGTAATGCACTCATAATTTTGAAACTAGTGAAACCTTATTAGTCGGTTTAACCACTCGGATACCATACATTCCACAATTAGTGGGGGTACCATTCACTTGTGGATGTATGTTCCTATCTACCGACTTCTTTTCATTCATGTTCACCGGCAAATCTTAAGCACTAGGAAAGTCAGCTTCAAGGATGGGTTGTTTAACTTGAGCGAGGTCTAAAATCAAAGACTGCTCTCCATATGTTTTGTTAACTGTTTCGTTGACCGCCTGTAGTGACACTTTGCCACTTGAAGTATATCGCCGTTGAGATAAATCAAGCGGGATGATGCTGATTTCTGCTTCTGCATCGACTAAAGATCTGAGTCAGAAATGTGATCCCTGATATGATAGAAACGCCTAGCCACTTGGCCAGAAACAGCCGCCTCCATTACTGTCTGGCCAGCCCGTTTCCATGATTTTCATTATCGGATGTTGTAAATGTTCACGATCCTGTGCATCGTCGTATCTTTGTGCCTTATTTTTGGTATTATCAATAAATTCCTGGGTTTTACTTGGGTGATTCCGAATGTTGTCTCGAAAACGATTTTCGTCTCGACACCGATCTAGCTCGCTTGGCGTGAACAATTGATATGATTGCTTGTAATGCTACCAGGTTACTTGATAAGTCAGTTCATTGTTATCAAAATGAGGCTACCACTAGTGGCTACTGTTATCCACTTTGCCGTCTACTTGGTCGGTGTTTACACTACAGTCACCTGGGTAGATTTTTATCACTTTATCTGCCATGCCTGATAGGTCCTCCAGGGTGATTGATTTACTTGACACTCTGAGGATCTGTCTTATATTATGAGGTAATCACTGTAGCCACATTTGTTCCAATAAACCCTCTACCAACTTATATCGACCGCCTAATTGCTTCATCACTCACTTAAACCACAAGATATACAAATCTACAAATAACTACCAAACTGACTGGAGTCGGTGGAGTCGAGTGGCTAGAATACCACCTACTGGACATTACCGAATACCTGAAGCCGTCTTGAAACAACGAGAATCGAGCGCAAGGAAATCAATCGCCTTATAAAAGCTGGTGATTAAGATTTTTGAGATATTGGATATTGGATATATTGGAAGTTTTTGACCACCAAGGTCAGGTGGGAATTTTGTTTAATTACCAAGCTTACTAATGATTGTCAGTCCGTGTTGTCGGATTATCAGAAGTTGCTGTGTGAGCAACCGAGGGACGTTTCATTCTCGCTTGGCCGCCTTGTACCCTTCATATATCAAAATACCTAACAACCACGCTCGGATATTTGTTACAAAGTCTAGAAAAATCAACCGTCCTTCTAGTTCATTTATTATTGACACGAAAGAAGCTAGGCAACGTAATTCAGATTCATCAACAGTGAGTTCAGATCTGGATGAAATTTTAAAGGATCAAACACCATCAGCACAGCTTCGACTAGTAGATGCCTATCGTAGAGGTTTTCAGTCGTCAACTGACAGTGGGAAGTCGTCAAATAAAATGCAGATGTGGAGGACAATTATTATAAAGACTATTCTTTTTGGGGTGGTCTCTTGCTTCACCATAGTGTTTTTAAAAAAGACACTTGGTGGTAAGTTGTTTGTTGCTCACGATAACTGGAATTTTGGTCACTAGGTACGTTCCCGAAATTCTTGGACCAGAATATAGGGTCGTTTGCTGAAAACACTGACGTTAGCTTTAGTGACGTCCAAGGAGTAGTTCTCAGTTTTATTAACCAAAATTTTAGTGTGATGAGGTCAAAAAGGAACTCGTGGATGTCGTTGAATTTCTTAGAAACCCTGAAAAGTTCAATCAGATTGGAGCTAAACTCCCTAAAGGTGTCCTCCTTGTGGGTCCTCCTGGAGTTGGAAAAACCCTACTCGCTAAAGCCGTGTCTGGAGAAGCCCAAGTATGTTAAAACACAATGATTTTCAACATCTTGGACACCATTCTAAATGTTTCACGTTTTCACATTTATCTCTATTTTCTTCCCTACAAATAAGAGTATAGTTTAGTGTAACTAAGATATCAGCTTACTTCCTATCCAAAACATTTGGCTGTACAGCTGGTTATATTATCACTTTGTACCAACTGTGACTGGAAAATCATCAAACAGACGTATAAGTTTAGGGTACATTGACTGGGCGACCAGCTTCCGGAAATTTCGTCAACAATGATACCACATTCCAAATTTATCGTTTCTCAGGGTTTTTCAAATGCTCGTTAGATGGTAAAATTAAGAATAACACAGATGTAGCTAGGATAATGTATTGTGCAGTCAGTTGAGACAGTTTGATTGTAAACAAGATAAGAACAAGTACTTTTATAGGGTTTTATTTATGTAATGTAATACATTTAAGCGCTGGATATTCGCTTTTCGTCCTCTCAATGTCGTATTTCATTTGATTTGTGTGTGGGCTGCGATACTGCCCGAGTGCCCTGACCGGAGCAGGTGGCTTATTTAGGAGGGCACACGGAGCCTTCAACCTAAAGGTCTAATCCACAAGGCAATGGAGCAACGTAAGGAGATGCACTCCCATGGTAGCCGGTGGCCAACAATTGGTTCATACGCCATTTGTCCCCTCAGGATACTGGAGGCCATGTGCACCATTGGTTTGGAATCAGGGTTTTCTAACTCTAGGTGGACTTTCCGTGTCCACCAACCCAGTTAAAGCACCGGACATTCGCTTTTGGTCCTCTCAATTTCGTAAACAACACCTGTGGCACGAGAATGCAGTGAGTAGGACTTCCCTGACAGAGGCTATATACTGGTGGCCATGTGAGAGCATTTCAAGAGAGCGAACTCTCGGCAGTACCAAGGCATTCGGGGGAAAAAGTGACAATTACTACTGAATATACTATTCTAGCTTCAATCAAAATCCTAACTAATCACATTCATTTGATAACATTCATTCAATGTCGCAATCAATATCCTGCTGCGAGCAAGCATTGAGTAGGACTTCCCTGGCAGTGGCTAATATGTGTGTGGCCATATGGAAGTATTCTGAGAGGGAGAACGGAATCTCCCTACCCTCGACCTTACCAGAGGGCTTTTGTGGCCCATCGTACTTGAAGTAATCAAGTTCAGTAACCGTACGGAATAGTGCAGATCCGTGAGATACTTCGTGTTAGAAATATGTTCGGCTTCCTAAGTAGACAGATAGATTGACAAAATTTATTTCTGGCTGAAAGCATGATTTTCATGCTTAACACACAAAAGTAACAAAACTCTGGGAAAATTAATAGTTCCTTGTGGATTCCTTTCATCAATTCTGAATTACAACTGAGTTATTATCTGGCAGGAAAATTATCCTAAGTAATGGCCGAAAATTATGTCGAATAGTCTGAATTAGGTTGCGATAACACTAACATACCGCTCCTTGCAATCTTAAACATGGTATTTTTCGATATCTGTCATTTTTTATTCCGTTCCGTTATATTCCATTTACTTTCACTACTGTAGTTGGTTCCATCACTTTGTTCTTGATGTTTCTTTGGTGAGCTCATATGAAGTGTGGAAACTTGAACAGATACACGTCTGTGCTAAGCCGTTTATTCTCCATGTATCTCTTCTTTGTTTGATTCTGCAAGCCAGACAATCACTAGTACATCGTTCTTTTACACTTAAAGTGGAGAGGGCGTAAGTAAGAATGGGTAATTTTTATTAATTACTTGAGATTTCTAAAATCTGAATTTATCTTTTATACAGGTCCCTTTCTTATATGCTTCTGGGAGTAGTTTCGACGAAGTCCTCGTTGGACTAGGAGCTTCTCGTATTCGACAACTTTTCACCACTGCCAAACAGAATTCACCATGTTTGGTATTTATTGATGAAATAGATTCTGTCGGGGGAAATCGAACATTTTCTCCTCATCATCCCTTTGCGAATCAGACAATTAACCAGCTTCTCGCAGAAATGGATGGGTTCCAGTCGAAAGAAGGAATTATTGTTTTAGGTGCAACAAATCAAGCAGAAGTCTTAGACAAGGCTTTATTGAGACCTGGTCGTTTTGATGTCCAAATTCATGTATCACCACCAACTTATGAAGTTAGTAAATATTAGACCAGTTTGATACACCTATTTCCATGTTAATGTTGCTATCATTTGTACAGCATAAACTTCTACTCTTATGATAGAATATGGAGATGAAAATGGTTTAGTATGTATTGAGTGGTAAGCGATCATTATTACCAAACGAAATAACGAGCACAAAAAGTTTCGACACAATAGCGTCATGACGTTTTATTCCTAAAATGGCAGTTGCAAAACAGCGTCATTATGCATAAATAAAATACACCGCAATGTGACAAAATACCATCTGCGTAACAAACTTCAATAAACACTGATTATTGAACAGCACAACTTCAATAATCACTTTAAAACAGGTTATTCTACCGATATACAATTTTTACCGTTAGATGAGCGAGTTTTAGTAACAATTTTCAAGTTACATCAAATTGTGATAGGAAGAGATATGTTTTCATTCTAGGTTTCCATCATCAGTAATTATTAGTTTTGGAGAAAAGTTCTAATTTGACATTTCAGACAAATAATATTTCTGTTTTTGAGATACTGGTTATAATTTGTTCATTAAGACGAATAAAAACTACATTGGTAAACTAATTTTGACTCACTTCATCGGTTCCTATCAATAGGTTAATGTGATCAAAATCGTTTGGGTTTACGATAGCCTAACGTATGAATAAGTAGGTGATTAGCTGCTTGTGCCACCATAGCAAACACCAACACTGTAGGTATCATTACCAAGTTTTGGTTTGATAATTTTGAATAAATTGAGCATTGGGTAGATTGTTATAAGTGTATTATTTATTTAAATCCAACATTGTTATCATCCATCCCTTTTTATTGTAGGGCAGAATAGCTCTTCTAAATCTTTACTTAAAAAAAGTAAAAACAGGCTCAAATATTGATATAGAAAAGTTGGCCCATGGAACAGTTGGATACACTGGTGCGGATATACAGAATTTGGTTAATCAAGTAAGTTTTTCTGTGTTGATGGTGGTAACCCAAACACTATTTTATTGGGATTTAGAGTGCCTTCTATAAGCTTGTGTACCAGGTAAGAGATCATTTCACATGAATATCTAAATCAAAGTGAAAGAAATGGGTTCTAACCTCTAATCTAGTAAGTGAGAATCACAAATTAAACGCTTGAGATACTCCTGCTCCAAGTTTATTCCTATTTGCGCCAGATCGTCCCTGTTTATCAATGGTGCTGCCTAGGTACGTAAAACTTTCCACCTCTTCCAGAGCTCCATCAACCGTGACTTGGTTGGTGCTCTGTGTTGTACTTCAAGATCTTGCTTTTTCCCTTGTGTATGTTGAGGCCTGTTATAGAGACTGCTGCTGCATGCTTATCTCACCAACAGGCATGAGATACTCCTAAATTAACCTGATGAACCAGGTATGCAGATTAGTTTGCGGTACTAGACCAGAAATTTTAAGATGCTGTAACTCAAGATGAGAATTTTGAAAGTGTTATGATGTCCAACATGAATGAAGCTTTAATTGTCTTTCTTGATAACATCAACACACACGTCAACTAACTGTACACTGTTTATAACACATGAGAGCTACAGTGCTTTCGAGATCAATGTAAGCAAAGTAGGTTGAAACCTAATGATGGTAATCAGAGCGCCTGCACCATTTCACTAATTCTGACTCATACTGATGAAACCGATTTAACATTTGGATGTAATTTCACATACTTTTTTGAAGATCAGTTCTCTATTGTCTGTCAGTCAGTCATGTGCACACATAAAACCTGGCACACATGTTCATCGGTTCACGTCACCACACCACATCAGCACAGAAAAATCCCAGAATGATATAAGCAGTTACAGAATCAGTAGTAGTAGAAACAAATAGGGATAGAAAATATATAGTTTAAGGAGAAAATATGGATTCATGCAGTAATAACTTACAAGATAATTTAGAAACTTATGATCTATGGGAAGACAAAGAGTGAATGCACCTAGGCCATTACGAATGATTCTGGGCCTATATCACTTTGCATAGTCTATAATTTGGTATATAAACTGTTCACTTCAAAGAATAATATACTCATGTTCTATTCAGAGTTTCATTATCTTTTGTTGACTTCGTTTTTACTGTAACCTTTAAAGGACTTATCTATGGCTTTGAGATGTCCTACTTACTAGTCCTACTTTTTCTCATGATTTCAGTTTATTGCAATTTAATAACTATTTACAACTTTTTTCTACTGAGCCAACAACTGTTTTCCCCCTTTCGCTACATAAAATACATTTTGTACAAATCCAATTTATTTCAGGCTGCTATCGCTGCTGCACTACGTAATGATCCTTTTGTTGAAATGCATCATTTATGGGATGCTCGTGATCGATTAATAATGGGACCAGCTAAACGTCGTCCATTGGATGATCAAACTAATCGAGTGTCAGCATTTCATGAGGCTGGTCATGCTTTAGTAGCATTGCTGACTGCGGATAGTATACCATTACACAAAGTATGTAGGTTAATATTTTATTTGAATGTGATTAGTTTTTATCCTGCTTTGTTGTTATAGAGAAAACTCAACCTTTCACTGAAATCCTGAAGCGACCAACGTTAAAC